>NC_134489.1:87247223-87384723 GCF_040206685.1 Ascaphus truei | reverse complement strand
GGTAGTGATGACGGAGCTCTACGGTGGTCAGCAGGAGCCAGGAAAGTGAACGTTGCCCGAACTACACGTTTCGTATCTCGCTATACTTCGTCAGGTTCGGCGCCGAACCTGGCGAAGTATCGCTAGGTAAGAAACGCGTAGTTCTGGCAGTGTGGGAGGGCAGACAATAATATCATATTGCAAAAGAGTACATATATAAAACAACTGAGTGTCACGGGAGACTCTTGTGGCGGGTAGGATCTCGGTGGCCGGAACACCATGAGCGTAGTAGGGGTCACAAGCAGGGGTCCAAGGCAGGCAGCAGGTAGCGAAGTCAGGAAACAAGCAGAGGTCCGAGGCAGGCGGCAGGTAGCAAAGTCAGGTAACAAGCAGAGGTCGGCAACGAGGAGTCTGGAACAGGACAGGCTGGGCAGGACAGGACCGGGAGCAGGGACTGAGAACGGGGAGCAGGGACTGAGACCGGGGAGCAGGGACTGAGACCGGGGAGCAGGGACTGAGACCGGGGAGCAAGGAACAAACAGGGACAAGCCAGATTACCAGCAAGGGCTTTTACTGTGAACAGACTTCTATAATACAGACAGGTACAGAAACAGATCAGGATCAGAAGCATGTGCAAAAGGAGTCTGACTTCAAGCAAAGGCAATTGAACAACCAGGAAGCAGAAGCTATAAAGGACAGAGACAGGAGCAACAAGAAGACAGACAGGCAGACAGAGGAACCCAGAGCAAACAGAAGGCAGCAGCACACCCGGTGGACAAAGAAGCTATGGCTAGGCAGGAGGTCTAGGAGACCCTGACATTACTCCCCCCCCTCGAGAGCGTTCTCCGGACGATCCTCCAGGCTCTTCAGGGAAACCTTGATGGAAGGCCAACTTAGTGTGTATGTCAAGTGCTGATGGGAAATCTGTGAGAGGTGCATTTATCCTTATTACAGGAGCATAGGCATCAGCGTCAGGTACATTAGGCATAGCAAGGAACTTCGCAATGAATCCGTCTAACGTCATAGCAGAGGCATCAGGAACAGATACAACAGGCTCTTCACATGCACCAGTGGGGACATATAGTTCACTTTCCGTGGTCTCTTTTTGTGACCAACATATCTCTTTTAGTTTTGGAATCAGGAACTTCCCAATGGGTACATACAACTCAATCACAGGGGCATGGACATCAGGAACATGGGCCTTAGGAACGGGTGCATCAGACTCTCCATACAAGTCAATGGGGACATTAAGTTCACTCTTCGTGGTCTCTTTTTGTGACTGCCATCTTGTGGTATCACCCAATGAAAGATCAGCTATTTGTGTTTTCAGCTCTTGAAGCTGTCCTTCTGCACTTCTTTTCCTACTCAAAGCAGTTATCAGTTCAGCTTCTTTGGAGTTGAGTCGTGACTCCATATCTCCCAGCTGACTTAGAACAAGGCTTAAATGTGTTTCTTTTTCTTTATTTCTGACCTGTAGCTGCCAGTACTCCTCATAGACTTTGTCCAGCTGCAGCCGGGCCTTCTCATGGGCTGTGTGATTCATCACTTTGCAGGCATCAGTCACCTTGACCCCACAGCGCAGTGTCAGGCCAGCCACTTGACGGACGGACACCTCCTCCCTCTCTTTTTTGGCAAGCTGTGTCTTGAGCTCAGCGATCTGCGCCTGTAGCGCTGGGAGTACTGTGATGTGTGTTCAGCTGTCAGCTTTAGCTCTTTTATTTGTAGGTGTTGTTGCAATTTCCACTCCTCAGTGAGAGATCCCTGCTTAAGTGCATCCTGCAATTCTCTTCTCAGGGCTTTCCTCTTTTCACTGTGATCATGTTGAGCTCGCTTCCATGCATCCCTCATCACATCTTGGAGCTCTGCAAATTCCTTTGCTATGGTCTCAGCAGCTTGTCTTTTCCAGGTCTCTTTCTCTTGGGTGTACTGGCTGTTAAGGATGGAGCAGTGTTTCTGCTCCTCTAAGTCTTGCTTCAGATCCTGGACCGCCTTGTGCTCCCTCTCATACAGGGTTACCTGGGCTCTAAGCTCTTCCTCAAGTGAGGCAATGGTTATGCTCAGTGTGGACTTCAGGTCCTCGTGCTGCTCTTTGGGAACACACTGGGTACTCAGATACTCTTGCAGCATTTTTACCTTGTAGGCAGTCTGGAAACTTTCTTCCTGCAGAACTCGCTGCTTTTCCTCAGCATTCACCCATTTCTCTTTCGTGTCCTGCAGATGTATATGCAGTTCTTGCAGCTGACTCTATAGCATATTTTCTGCTTGTGTGCGCTGCTCCAGGGAGACACGTTCTTCTTGCAGCACTCTCTCTGTATCCTGCAGTGCTGTCTGCACATCTATTTTTTCCCGGACCAACTGTTTCTTCTCCTCTCCTAATTCATGGAGTTTCTTATCTCCTTCACTGACTTGGGCATAGAGATTCTTGCACTCTTGGGTTACAGTTTCAAAACTGATATTTAACCATTCGAAGATTTCTCTCAATGAACATAGTTCTGTGTTGAAGTGGCAACTCTTCTCCTTAGAGGCTTCCAGCTCTGTAGTAAGACTGTGAACCTCTTTCTGAGATGCTTCCAGTGCTGCGTCAACTTGAGCCATGAAAGTCTGGTACTGGGCAGAATCAGCGTAGGCCTTCTCCAGCTTACTTGACAAGATCACCCTGTCATTCTCCAACTGATATTTTTCTTTTTCCCAGTCACCCTCTGCTTTTTCCAGTGCTAATTGCATCCTTGACTTTTCTTCTATCAATAGTCTCTTCTCCTCTTCTGATTCGTGGAGTCTTTTATCTCCTTCACTGGCTTGGACAGAGAAGTTCTTACTCATTTGGTTTATAGTTTCAAACCTACTATTTAACTCTTCGGAGGCGTCTCTCATAGAACGTATCTCTGTTTTCAAGTAGCATCTCTCCTCCCGAACGACTTCCATCTCTTTTTTGAAGTAGCAAATCTCCTCCTGGGAGACTTTAAGCTCTGTATTAAGCCTGTCAATTTCCTTCATAGAGATTTCCAGGAATTCGTTACTTTTAGAAGCGAGGCGCTGATCCTCAGCAGCATCAGCATATGTCCTCTCCAGCTCACCTGACATGACATCCAGGTCACTCTCCAACTAGTGCTTTTCTTTTTCCTGGAGAACACACTTAGCAATTGCTGAGGAAAGACAGCTTTGTAGTGCAGACTTGGCTTCTTGCTCCTTATCTAAACGTCCATGAAGACAATCAATCTCTTTCCATGCAGATTGAAGCGTCTGAGTTAGGACATCTTTTCCTTGATTAAATACATCTTTCTTTTTCTTCCTTGCTTTGAGAAGTTCTGAAGAATCAGTGGTACTGTGTTCACATTTACTGCTCAAGACTGTTTTTTGAGTGGGAGCCATAATTTCAGACATGGGGAAACCACACTTCCCAAGAAACCAGTAAAGAGGAAATGTGTCTTAAAAGCAGAAGCATTAGAATGAACAACAGAAATATTAGACACAGAGAGACAAGATAGGAGAGCTGACCCTTTGAGACTTTAGCATCAGTCACAGAGATTTATAAATGCAAGGAAAAAACATAGACAGTTAACCTGTAGTTATATCTGAAACTTTAGATATCAGGCATAGAAATATCATAGACAGCAGGAAACTAATACAGAGAAAAACTTGCAGTTAGATCTGAAACTTTTGACATCGGACATAGGAATATCAGACAGAGAACCTTGCAGTTAAATCTGAAAACTTAGAACCAATCATAGAAAGAACTACAGCTTGCAGGAAAAATCACAGCATGCAGTAACAAAATAATGGAAGCACTCTTGTCTTTTTGAAATGGGAACCTTGTGAACAGCAGTTGTCCAACCAGGGATGCAGAGACAAGCCTTGTCCAGGGAATGAAAAGTCAGAGTCTAAAAAGGTGGCAACAGGTATTGCAAGGGTTAACCCAGGCACTGCACAAAAGAAAAATCTCAAAGAAAGGTGCACTTGTCTCTGCAGCAACAGTTCTAGTCTCAGCAAAAATGTTTTTTCGTTATGAACGCAATAATTCTTGCAGAACACTTAGCAGCAAAAAAAAACCTTCCCAACTGGGATTTCCAAAAAAGAAACGAAATGTACTTATCTTCAACCATGCGGATGTGGTCTGCAGCAGCAGGCAGGAAAGGGTGCAGGCAGAAGAAGAATCTATTCCAGCAAGGTCCAGAAGTGGCCTTTGCTTTCTGTCATGGGAGACTCCTGTGGCGGGTAGGATCTCGGTGGCCGGAACAGCACGAGCATAGTAGGGGTCACAAGCAGGGGTCCAAGGCAGGCGGCAGGTAGCGAAGTCAGGAAACAAGCAGAGGTCCGAGGCAGGCGGCAGGTAGCAAAGTCAGGTAACAAGCAGAGGTCGGCAACGAGGAGTCTGGAACAGGACAGGCGGGGCAGGACAGGACCGGGAGCAGGGACTGAGAACGGGGAGCAGGGACTGAGAACGGGGAGCAGGGACTGAGACCGGGAAGCAGGGACTGAGACCGGGGAGAAAGGAACAAACAGGGACAAGCCAGATTACCAGCAAGGGCTTTTACTGTGAACAGACTTTTATAATACAGACAGGTACAGAAACAGATCAGGATCAGAGGCATGTGCAAAAGGAGTCTGACTTCAAGCAAAGGCAATTGAACAACCAGGAAGCAGAAGCTATAAAGGACAGAGACAGGAGCAACAAGAAGACAGACAGGCAGACAGAGGAACCCAGAGCAAACAGAAGGCAGCAGCACACCCGGTGGACAAAGAAGCTATGGCTAGGCAGGAGGTCTAGGAGACCCTGACACTGAGACAATGGGAAGGAAGTCCCTGCTCCAAGAAGCTTACAATCTATAAGGGGAGAGGGGAGAGACACAAGGAATAGTGTGTGCATTTCTTAGTAATGGTTTGGGTATCAGGACTATGCGTATGCAGTTCTGGAATGAAAGTTAAAGAAGTCAGGAGAGTGTGGATACGTCTCCTTGAAAGAGTGTATTTGTAAGGAACTTTTAAATGTATGTATGGTATGGGAAGAGTCTGACTATGTGTGGTAGAGAATTCCAGAGTTGGGGTACAGCACAGAAAAAGTCTTGGAGGCAGGAGTGAGAGGAAGTAATAAGGGAGGTGGAGAGACATAGATAAAGAGCACAGCATAGACTTCATGTAGCAGTGTACTTGGAAATTAGGTTAGAGATGTAGAGAAGAGCGGTTTTATGCATACAGTAGGTTTGTAGGTAAGCTCAAGTGTCTTGAATTTGACTCTGTAGGGTATGGGCAGCCAGTGTAGTGAATTGCATAAAAGCAGAAGAAGAGGAGTTAGTGAGATAAATGAGCCTGGACCAGCATTTAGAATGGACTGAAGAGGAGACAGGCGGCAGAAGGGGAGACCAACTAGAAGTATATAGCAAAAAAGTCAGTGTGTGCTGTCCCTTTAATTCCTCTCTCTTCTAAGACCAACTGGAAGCAGGTTGGTATAGATAAAGAGTTGGAAGGAGGGGAAATGATAAGTTCAGTTTTAGACATGTTACTGTATGCTTAAGATTGTGATTGGACATCCATGAGGAGATAGCAGAAAGATACTGGATTGGAGAGAAGCGATCAGGACAGAAGTAGATTTGGGTTTAATCAGTATAAAGGGAGTAGTGATATCCAAATGACTCTATTAGTTTACCAACGGAAGTGGTGTAAATGGAGAAGCGTAGAGGTTCTAGGAGAGAGCCCTGGGGTTCACCAACTGTGGGTGAGAGTGAAGAGGAACATGTGCCAGCAATAGAAACACTGAATGTGCAGTCAGTTAGGTAAGATGTCAACCAGGAGAGGGCAGTGTCACAAGGCCAATAGAAAGGAGCGTGTGCTGAAGGAATGATTTGATATGTCATATTTCACATAAAATAAAAAAATTGTCTTAAAATGTTTTGGTGTTAAACTCGATTAAGCTAGGCTTGTTATTTGCAAGTACATTTAAGGAGTTACCATTTCCTTCCTAAACATTAAAAATACAATAACCGCAACTATGGAGATTAATCAACTGAGTTTATAACAAGAGGAGTTGTGGCTGAGCTCTGTAGTTTGTGAATAGTATGGCAAGTCTTGAATTTGATGTTTTCATATTGAAACATAGAAATTGACAGCAGATAAGAAACATGTGGTCCACCTAGTCTGCCCATACCGCTATCCACCATGAAACCTCAGTCCCTGTTAGAACCTTTGGTTTCTTTAATATTTAGGAGAGTCTTGTGTCTATCCCAAGCACTGTTCAATTCCCTTACTGTATTATCCTCTACTACCTCTGCTGTGAGGCTATTCCATGAATGAATCACCCTTTCTGTACAGAAAGTGCAAATTTCTCCTCACACTACCACCCTCTCGTTATAAAAGTTGCCCTCTTGTTCTAGCACATTATTTTCTCTGAAATACGCTTCAGTTTTTTACCATGTTGAAACCCTTGATATACATAATGTATATTTTACTGTATTTAATATACTGTATATATTATATATTGTATATATATATATATATATATATATATATATATATATATATATATATATATATATATACTATTATATTATACTGTATGTGTATTTTAGTGTATCATTGTACCTTCCCCTTCTCTCCTCCAAGCTGTACATGGTAAGGTTCTTTAGTCTTTCCTTATACAGTACTATGATGAGAAGGCCATGAATCATTGTAGCAGTTCTTTTTTTGTGCTGGTCAACCTCTATTGGGCTGCCTTTCTTGAAACATGGTTTTCATAACTGAACATAGTAATCCAGGTGAGGTTTTACCAATGATCTATGTTTATCTTTGTTTATACATTTGTTTTGACTGATTTGCTCCTCCCTTTTCAGATAAGAAATGTGGAAACCAACCAATGCCTGGATAATATGGGTCGTAAAGAGAATGAAAAAGTTGGCATATTCAACTGCCATGGCATGGGAGGAAACCAGGTAAAACGAATATTGTTTATAATTGCTTAGGTATAGCAATGTTTTATATAATATCTGAATATTCAACACTGTTTCTATTTTTTAGAAATGTGTTCCATGATGGGCATTTTCAGACAACGGTGTGGATATGAAATAATATTGTAAAATGTAACTTGTCTCACAGCCCATTTATTTAATGTAACTAAAGTATTGATTCTTCCCAAATAATGAATGAAACTTTAGACAATGCAATTTAGTTAGTTTTACAAATCATTAAAAATGTATTTAAAATGTATATACTGTAGTGGCAATAAACATAGTAAATATTTGCAACATACTGGTATCCCAGCAATGTTCTATAATTCCGAAAGCAACACATGGTAAAGCTTTTAATGTAATAGATATTGGCCGTGTTCACAAAAATGGCTACCATATCTGTTCCACTGTTGGCAACGGAATTATTCATTCTGCTGATGTATATATCTGTATATACAATTTCTATACCAGTATACCAGTTCCAGGTTTCAGTTTTGCAAACCCGGTTACGTGTGTGTCTTTGGTATATAGTATACTACATTGGACAGTCTTTAGCCAAGATCTGACCATCCGCTCCTCTATTCAGACAACACCCTTTACAGATTCTCTTGGGCGCATCTCTCTGCTCACATGACCTTTCTGTCTCTCCATATACTGTGTGTGTGTGTGTGTGTATATAGTGCTTGACAAATCACCCAAAAATCTACTCGCCACATAGTCCCGCTCCCAACCCCGGCCCCAACCCTAGTCCCGCCCCCAACCCCGCTATAAAATATATAAATAAAATAAATTTAATAAATTCCTAGTAAGAACAACATTCGTTTTTGACATTAATTTATTTATTGTATTACATTATACTACAATTAGTCCTTGTTACGTGTGTGTGTGTGTGTGTAAATATCGGATCTAGAAATAAAAGCCAGATGTGAATGACTAGTTTCCAGTGTCTGGACGTCCCCGCTTCACAATATCTAAAGCAGCAATCCCGCCTGGAATCTTACCTGATCCGCAGTCCCTTAATGTCCAGGTACCCTCATTCCCGCAATGTTATACATTGGAGGGGAGGCGTTCCTTACCTGTCTTCTGGGTTAGGGGGGATTCTGATGTCTCCCGTGTGAAGCTTGAGTCAGATCTGGAAGAAAGCAGTATAGATTATTTCGGTGTAGTATAGGGCAGTTAAAATATATAGGGTAAATAAAATATCCAGATTGTGAGACAGACAGAGAGTGTGGGTGAGAGAAACAGAGAGAGACACAGAGAGAGACACAGAGAGAGACACAGAGAGAGTCAGAGAGAGAGTCAGAGAGAGAGTCAGAGAGAGAGACAGAGATGGTCAGAGACAGAGACGGTCAGAGACAGAGACGGTCAGAGACAGAGACTGTCAGAGACAGAGACGGTCAGAGACAGAGACGGTCAGAGACAGAGACGGTCAGAGACAGAGACGGTCAGAGACAGAGACGGTCAGAGACAGAGACAGAGAGAGAGAGGGTCAGAGACAGAGAGAGGGAGGGTCAGAGACAAAGAGAGAGGGTCAGAGAGAGGGTCAGAGAGAGAGGGTCAGAGACAGAGAGTGAAAGGGTCAGAGACAGAGAGAGAGAAAGGGTCAGAGACAGAGAGAGAGAGAAAGGGTCAGAGACACACAGAGACAGAGACAGAGAGGGTGAGAGACACACAGAGACAGAGACAGAGAGGGTGAGAGACACAGAGAGAGGGAGAGAGAGCGGATGAGAGACAGAGAGAGAGGGTGAGAGACAGAGAGAGAGGGCGAGAGACAGAGAGAAAGGGCGAGAGACAGAGAGAGAGGGCAAGAGACAGAGAGGGTGAGAGACAGAGGGTGAGAGACAGACAGAGGATGATAGAGGGTTATTGGGGGAGTGATTGGGTGGGTGGGGTGACGGGGTGATTGGGTGGGGTGATGGGTTGGTGTCACGGGGTGATGGGGTGATGGGGTGATTGGGTGGGGTGATGGGGTGATTGGCTGGGGTGACGGGGTGATGGGTGGGCTGATTGGGTGGGTTGACGGGGTGATTGGGTCCACTGCCCCGCAAGCCCCCCCCCCCCGCGACCATCTCCCGCCCTGCGCGGGCAGCCACGGGGACTGGGGGGAAGTGGAGACCAAGGGGGTAAGGGGGGGACACCCCCGCTTCCATCTCCCGCCCCGCACGGGCAGCCGTGGGGATTGGTGGGAAGCGGGGACCGGGAGGAAGCGGGGAGTAAGGGGGAACACCTCCGCCCCGCGTGGGAATCTGGGGGAAGCGGGGACCAGGGAGCGAAGGGGGGACCAGGGAGAGAAGGGGAGAACACCCCCGCTTCCATCTCCTGCCCCGCGCGGGCATCTGGGGGGAAGCGGGGACTTGGGAGAGAAGGGGGGACCGGGGAGAGCAGGGGGGACCGGGGAGAGAAGGGGGGACCAGGAAGAGAAGAGAGGAACACCCCCACTACCCTACCACCAGTCAGCCACAGGGACCGCGTGAGATGCAGCTGCAGCACTCCCATTACTTACCCCTGCAGAGAAGGAAGTGCTCCATTCCACGTCATGCCCTATTGGCCAATCAGCTAGGGGGATTCTTTTTCATTTTTTGCAGATCAGGGGATTTTTTTTTCAGAGCAGGGGAAAAGTAACTGGCCAGCGGCTAATTTCCGTTTGCACATGGCGAGTGGGCGACCGGGTTTGTCGAGCACTGTATATATCAGAAAAGAAAAAGAAAAGGGGTCCCACTAAAAGCACTCCAGCAAGGATTATAAATAAATTAATTTATTCAGAGAAAAACATGAATTATATAAAATTTAATTAAAATAAAACAGTCCACACGGAACCCCTGCAGCATGGAGTCTGACCTAGGCACAAGGTAGGAATATTATAATGTGATTTGGTCTAAAGATGACATATAAACCATATGTGATATACAGAGCAGGAAAAACAACAATAAAACCTACTCAGTAATATTAAGACTGGCCGGTCAATAAGTGATACTCTACTAGGTAGCTGAATGCTGTACTGCTGTAAATAATGACTGCTAATGCAGTACCACTCAATCACCAACAATGAGGCATGACATGAATTAGTAACCACAATTGGAAACCAAGTGCAGAGTATACTTGCAAGTCACTAAGAAGTAAAGAGTGTATGAGTCCTCAAAAGGGGGTCCTATGGTGCATGAATTGCAAAAATAGATGCCCAGCAGAGGTCCACAGTAAAGTGTATTGGGTCCCTGGGGAGTGCAAACAAACACAACCCCCGACGTACGTTTTGCACCCTTTGCTTCGTTCGGGGACCTTTCTCTCTCTCCAAATAGTGTGTGTGTCTGTGTGTGTGTGTGTGTGTTGTCTGTGTGTATACCATAGATTTTAAGTTATGGTGGGTGAAAATGGCATCAGAAAACCTCCACCGTCAGCATAAAGCCAATAAAGCTATATGCTAAAGGTGGAGGTTATCTGTCGCCTTTTTCACACACCATAACTTAAAATGTATGGTAAACATACCTAGCCTAGAAATATTTCAAAGCAAGTATAAACCAACCTCACACTGATGATACCCATCAAGGTTGAAACATGTCTGTGAGTGGTTTTTACTTGCTTTGCTAGTCCCATGCTGTGTTTAAAAGGAGTGTGAACGGTGATGCATCAGCTTAAATGGACTCCATGTAAATGGATATTCCAGGCAAAAGGTGACACATTGTGTGCTCATTTGCATGTCATTTCCCTTACCAGAATCCCTTGCTGCAGTAGGAGCACTGTATGCGAAGTGATAATGGTTGAAAGGCAAGGTTGCAGACCTGTCTAAGACATGTGAATGTGCTCACAAGTGATATTCTTTATTGGCTATATATATATATATTTATAATCTGTAGCATTATACCAGCTCCAGTTAAATTACGTGTGTATGATAGCATGTATAATAGTGTACTAGGTTGGCCCCCCTCTGGCCTGTCTCTACAGTCATGTTCACTAACAGTATAATGGATTTGAATGGATTTAAAAAACGTTTGGGAAATAGACGTGGAGCGCTGCGACCCAGGTGAGAACAATCTCTCCTTCCGGTGGGACGCATGGGAAGAGGCCCGCCTCCCAGTGTACCTACTCCATATAGCCTCCCTCCCCATTGCATCACAACCTCCTCCCCCCTGGCTTAATCCCACAGCCACTAGCGGGGAGCTCAGGGAGGCTATTCCGATAAGCACCAGCAGGGAGGGGGGAAGGGGTGAGGAGGGGACTTGCACCCACCATGAGGCCCCTGCCTGATGTCAAGGGGCCCCGACTATATAATAGATATACATACCGTTTCTATAATAGTTTTTCATGCAAGCAAAAAATAAACAATAAGAAGAATAAATTGTATTTGTTGCATATAAAACCCTCCAAACATTAATGTTATATCATATAATTACTACTGTGTGAGATATTTATTTCACAAATAGAAGAGTATGTGTCCTATATATGTGATGGGTATTCCAATAGAAGTTATGAGTTTAAAGAAATACTTCTGTCAATTTATTTATTTTTGTACAGAGGAGCTTGACAACTCTTTAATGCACTGCAGAACAAGTAAAGTCTGTTTAATCACTTCAGCTTTGCTATGGCATTTGAACTGATGTTCTTTTTTCCCTCGGAGAGCAAACCCTCTAAAGTTTGTCTCTGGAAGTGAATGCTCTTTAGAAGTGAACATTTGATGAGTAGAAAAATAAAACAGGCAAACAAATGATTGCTTAGCCCTGCAGAGAAGATGGAGATGTTGAAGACACTTCTTTTTGACCATATTGTCTACCGGGTTCTTTATAGATTTGCTTTATCTCGCTTCATTTAAATCTCTCAATTACATTTTGGGGGGATCTTTATACAAATGGCAAATGTTTAAAAA
Source organism: Ascaphus truei (assembly GCF_040206685.1). NCBI lineage: Eukaryota > Metazoa > Chordata > Amphibia > Anura > Ascaphidae > Ascaphus > Ascaphus truei. The sequence continues at coordinate 87,372,951 of NC_134489.1, read as the reverse complement.
ATATATATTTTTCATTCATTCATTCATTCATTCATTCAGGACCTATTACTTCCAATATCAAGGGCTCGCTGGCAACAAACCACAATCAAAAAGCACAAGCCATGAATCATATTAACCACATAGGGGGTGATTCACAAAGCAGTGAAAAGTCCTTATAAGGGAGATAAATGCCCTTAAAGTACGATAAGGCTTGTAACGTGATTCACAAAGCAGTGATAACACTGCAGTATCGCTCTAAAAAGGCATTTTTCCCCACAAGAAAAGATCACTGCTAAAAAAAGTCATCCGATCAGCCAAAAAACAGCAAATGTGTCGTTTTTTGACAGTCAGCGTAATTCGTACTATAAAAGCTCACCATTTCTTTTCACCAGCTAAAGGCTGGTGCAAAGGAGATGGAGACAGTCAGAAAAGCATTGTTTACATTTTTTTCAGCACAGCATTAATACAATAGGCCGGCGGGGGTTCCCGGGTGTCCAGGGCCCTCGGGTGATCCCTGCGGGTGTCCATGGGCCACTCGGGTGGTCTCCGCGGGTGTCCGGGGGTCCTCGCTGGCCTGTGGTACCAATCCTGTGCCCAAAAAAACACAACAGACAATACCTTTAAATAAATACACCCCCCCACCCTCCTCCCCCCGCCCCCTAACACATACAGTACAGTAATGGGCAAAATTACTATTATCCAGATATGGATAATATTACATTTGCCCATTTAAAAAAAAAAATTACCAAGCACAAATAAAGTAATTAAAACCTCATCACCGTCCATGTCCTCCGTTGCCACACACAATACGCAGCATCTCCATGTAGCTCTTAAAGGCTGTTTTTTTTCCTATCAGCTATCGCGTTATAGCACGAAACCAGTGGGAAAAAATACAGCTCACGCGATATAGCAGTTTTGTGATCGGACTTAACAAAATGCCCTTCACTTGTTAGTGAATCACACGTTTGGCTTCATTTTTTTAAGTACGATCACAAAAGGCATATGCGTACGCAAAAGCTCACTGCTTAGTGAATCGCACCCATAGTATCTGTAGAACCTTCTGCCCCCTTGGAACCAAAAACAAAAAAGAAGTACAAAGTAACAACATCTTCAATATCCTCAACAGGGAAACTACCTAAAAAGCCAAACAAAAAAACCATAAGAAATTATTCTGGTTCTTTAATGCCCTACCACATACATATGATATAGGGACCAGTAAATAATACAGGTAAACCCCGTTATAACGCGCCTCGCTATACCGCGATTCGGTTATAACGCGGTTTTCCCGTGGCTCCCGTTTTTTTTTTTTGCACACTGCACACACTCACTGCACACACACTGCTCATTGCTCACACTGCACACACACTGCACACTGCACACTGCACACACACTGCTCATTGCACACACTGACACACTGCACACACACTGCAGACTGCACACACACTGCTCATTGCTCACACTGCACACACTGACACACTGCACACACTGACACACTGCACACACTGACACACTGCACACACACTGCACACTGCACACACACTGCTCATTGCTCACACTGCTCACACTGACACACTGCTCATTGCTCACACTGCACACACACTGCTCACACTGACACACACTGCACACTGCACACACACTGCTCATTGCTCACACTGCACACACACTGCTCACACTGACACACACTGCACACTGCACACACACTGCTCATTGCTCACACTGTACACACTGACACACTGCTCATTGCTCACACTGCACACACACTGCTCACACTGACACACACTGCACACTGCACACACACTGCTCACACTGCACACACTGACACACTGCTCACACTGACACACTGCTCATTGCTCACACTGCACACACTGACACACTGCTCATTGCTCACACTGCACACACTGCACACTGCACACACACTGCTCACACTGACACACACTACACACACACACACACACAGTACACATATACATAAATCAGCCTTACCTTGGGGATGATTGGTGAGGCATGTGGCTGCAGGGGGGGGGGGGGGGGGCGTACCGGTGGGGGTGGTGCTGCGGTGGAGGGGGATGATGGCTGCGGGGGCCCCCGATGCTGCGGGGGCTGGTGGGATGGCCCGGTGCAGCGCGGGGGGGCATGGGGGGGGCAGGAGGACCCTGCGCTACGGCAGGGCCAGGGGGCCCTGTATTGCGGCGCGAGGGCCCTGTGCTGCGGCGGGGGGGAGCCGGACCGGAGGGGAATCCCCCCTCCCATCTCCTGTCACGCGGTGACAGGGGAAGCGGAAGCCGGAGGGGAATCCCCCCTCCCATCTCCTGTCACGCGGTGACAGGGGAAGCGGAAGCCGGAGGGGCATCCCCCCTCCCATCTCCTGTCCCGCGGTGACAGGGGAAGCTGAAGCCGGAGGGGAATCCCCCCTCCTGTCCCGCGGTGACAGGGGAAGCTGAAGCCGGAGGGGAATCCCCCCTCCTGTCCCGCGGTGACAGGGGAAGCCGGAACCGGAGGGGCATCCCCCCTCCCATCTCCTGTCACGCGGTGACAGGGGAAGCTGAAGCCGAAGCCGGAGGGGCATCCCCCCTCCCATCTCCTGTCACGCGGTGACAGGGGAAGCTGAAGCCGAAGCCGGAGGGGCATCCCCCTCCCATCTCCTGTCACGCGGTGACAGGGGAAGCTGAAGCCAAAGCCGGAGGGGCATCCCCCCTCCCATCTCCTGTCCCGCGGTGACAGGGGAAGCTGAAGCCGGAGGGGAATCCCCCCTCCCATCTCCTGTCACGCGGTGACAGGGGGAAGCCGGGACCGCGGGGTAAATATGCACTGATGCGGCGGCCATTTTTTTTTTTTTTAAATTAGCACGACCCCGTTAGTAACGCGGTGGTCTCGGGGTGGGGTTTAGCTGTAGTTATTAATAATGTCAACATTTCAGTCCCCACTGTGATATATCTCACTGTATGGACTCATACTTTATGTGACATTAACAATTAATAATGTTTGTTGCACTTTAGTGAATAAAGTGTCTTTAAATCAGCAGTCCAAGCTGCCGTTTTCTTTTTAATTTAATTTGTTTCTCCCTTTAATATGTGCATCAATACAAGCCACACAATGATAAGTAATTAGCTAAGTTGCCGATCGATCCATTCTCCTGTAATTGATTGGTTAAGATTCGGCTCGGGGGTTCAATAAATGGCTTCAGCAGAAGAGGACCAAAGATGCAAAGTTCTGTGGGGAAGATCATGTGACCAGGCAGTAACTAGGTACAATTGGTGCACTGCTAGAGAGAGGGCAGGGCTCAAAAAGGGGTGTGCCAGAGCCTGTTTCAAAAGAGGAAAGGGGATATGACTTAATAAATGGTTGCTACAGAAACAAAAATGCTTGTTATATTACAATACATTAAAAATGTAATTCAGAGTTGTTTTTAAAAAAAATTCTACAAGTATTTTCTGGTAGTACAGAACTAATTTAATTAAAAGAACACACATGTATGATATTACTTGGTCTCCAGCTTTAAAACAGACCACTGTAAGGTACCTTTATTACATCTGCCGCCTGTTAATCTTAAAGACATTTTCAGTGACCATGCAATAGTGTACTGTGTAAGGAAAATTAAAACGCCCCAATCAAGCCCTAAAGTTCTCCTCACTAGAACATTTAAAAACTTTAACCCACAACAGTTTCTGGATGACCTTACCAACTGCCCATGGCACAGAATCGATTTAATTCCCGACCCTGATTCTGCGCTCGACTATTTCCAATCCAAGTTCTTAAAACTCTGCGATACCCATACTCCACTATGCAAAATAAGGGAACGGGGGGCCCACCTTCCATGGGTTACAACTGACCTTATTGCACTCTACCAGCTCAGGGATACCTTGTGGAAAAGCTACAAAGTAACTGGAACTACAAAGGATCTCAATCACTACAGATGCATGCGGAACATGTGCATAAGGCAAACAAGGCATGCAAAAGCACAATATTACTCTGACAATCTCCACCAAAATACAACAAACCCAGCTAACTTCTGGAAGGTTATCAACAACATATTACAGCCTCCTAACCATCAACAACCAAGTAATATCACTAAGGGGGATATTACTCTGACAGACCCCACTGACATTGCAAATGCATTCAATGATTACTTTGTGGGGTGCGCCACTAACTTATTAGCAAAACGCAGCCCAAACCACAAACCTGAATCTCATCCTGGGAGTACCCGTATAGTCCCACCCCCTCCCAACACTGCCCACAATTTTCAATTTGGCCCAGTATCTGAAGAGGAGATTATACAAGCGCTCCTCAAACTAAAACTAAGCAGCCAATGTGGACCTGACTTACTACAATCTAGTTTCCTACGACTTGGTGCCCCAGCCATTGCCAAACCAATTGCGTCCATAGTCAACTCTATCCTGTCTGCAGGCCATATCCCTAAGACCTGGAAAACTGCCAGAGTTGTCCCAATCTTCAAAATTGGGGACAAAAACACTGTCTCAAACTACAGGCCAATCTCACTTCTCTCAATTCTATCCAAAGTCATGGAAAAATGTGGCCACTCCCAATTAAGCGATTTCTATACCAAGACAAATTTCCCTAGCCAATTCCAATCTGGGTTTCGTCCCAAACACTCCACCGTAACTACCCTGCTAAAAGTTCGCAATGAAATCCAGTGTGGAATGGAACGGGGACAACTCACTGGTGCAGTATTCCTAGATTTTGCAAATGCTTTTGACACAGTTGATCATGCTATCCTGCTCAACAAACTCCAGAGCTCTGGAATAGGGAAGCTTGCTTTAAACTGGTTTCAGTCCTACCTATCAGGAAGATCCCAACATGTGTCCATCTCAGGCTCTAACTCCAACCCCCTGGATATCACCTGTGGTGTCCCGCAAGGCTCTGTTCTGGGGCCCCTACTCTTCTGAGTGTTCATTAATGATCTTCCCACAGCTTGTAAGGAAGCCTCAATACACATGTATGCAGACGACACAATCCTATATGCACACAGCCATAGCCACTCTAACCTTCAACACATACTTCAGTCTGATTTTTTGAAACTCGAAAACTGGATTTCCCAAAACAAACTGTTTTTAAACACTGACAAGACTGTAACAATGGTATTCGGGACCAAGACTAAATTTTTAAAGCTTCCAGTGACGGAGCTCCTGATTAGAACCAACGCTAACACCACCCTAACCCCTGTCACTAGTTTTAAATACCTGGTTTTATGGTTTGACTCCCACTTAACATTCGGGATGCACATTGATATCCTGACAACCAAGACCTATGCCAAACTAGGGGCACTTTACAGGAACAAATCCTCCCTAAGTCTCCTGGTCAGAAAGCGTATCGCACAGCAGATGCTAATGCCAATTATTGACTATGAAGACATAGTATACGGCTCGGCACCTCAAACCCACCTTAGCAAACTTGACACCCTCTACAGTTCAATTTGTCGTTTTGTTCTCCAATGTTAGAGAATAGGGGTAACAACCCTCTGGTGATGCTCTCACTATACAAGGAAGTCCATAGATAATAAAGAACATATGTCCATAAAAAACGGTATGCAATGCAAATAAATGATGCGTGGAGTATGGAGTCCAGTGGGTAAGCCGATGGTGTGTGTGTGCCTGAATACCCCCACCTCACCTGTATGATGCCGTAGGAAAAGTCTCGCCACGCCGATGGATAACACCCGTCCCCACCGAATGATGTAGATTGGGGTAAAAAACCTCCTCAGCCGTGAATGTGGTAGCCCGGTGAATGGGGACTGGCCGATGGAAATGGAGACCCGTAAGCAGAGTCTCCCGCCGTCTCCCCGGGTGCCAGGTGGATGTTCTCCGAAGTGCCGGGTCGTGGCTGTCGGTGGGGTAGGTGATGGCTGCTGGCAATGAAGACAGGACAGGACGATCCACTCCTCCGTAGGATGTCCGTCAGTGGTGTTGCTTCCCGGGACAGGTGAGGGGAATGGTTCTCCAATGTAACTACAACACACATCACTGCGATATGCTCAAAGAACTAGATTGGTCATCACTAGAGTCTAGGCGCAAAGTTCACCTTTCCTGTTTTGCCTTTAAATTCTTCATGGGCAAGCTACCCAGCTATCTGAACAAGCTCCTTACCCCTACCAGTTGCAGCACTTATCACCTGAGATCAGACTTCAAAAGACTGTTCATAGTCCCAAGGCTCAACAAAGTATCCTGACGTTCCTCCTTCTCCTACCGTGCACCCCAAAACTGGAACAACCTACCAGAGACTCTAACATCCACCACCAGTTTAAGTTCTTTCAAATCTAAGGCTGTCTCACATTTTAATCTGTTCTGTAATTGTTTCATACGCCCATAATATATATTTTCTTTAACTGTGCACGCAATGTCTTGTATATAATGTATACCCTGCTCATTTATGTAACTGTATTTGTAACCATGTATTATTTGTTTTACTCTGTGCCCAGGACATACTTGAAAACGAGAGGTAACTCTCAATGTATTACTTCCTGGTAAAATATTTTATAAAAAAATAAGTGTTTAAACAAAAAAAAAGGATGTATTCATTAATAGCTCAGTTGTTGAGTTGATCAAGGTAGTCTTAGATTTTAGACTGGTTTAACCTTAAAAATCCTATTGTTGAGTGTTTCCTTCAGGGTTCTCCTATTCTTACATAATGAATTAGTAATTTGAAAGACTTGAACATCAGGAAAATGATTATCTCTTCACTGTCTTTCTTGTGTGACTCTCAGTTTCTGCTCTGTGTGTTTGTCATAATAATCATGCTACTGTTCCCTGATTGCAGCGGTAGCAGCGTTCAGATTTAGCATCCAGGGAAATTAACAGCGTAGTTTAAACCATTAAAGATATATTTTCAGTATACATCAATGCAAGAGGGAATCCTATATAGAGCACCTTTGAGATCAAAACAACCTATTTATGGCAGAAGATATTTCTATAGGTACTCCATACATCTATTTTAAGAATGTTGTCCATAGACATTGAAATGCCCTCTTGAAAGGTTAAAATAAAAGACTTAAAGTAGGTACTAAAGATTATCTTAGTCCATCAGATATATGATACGACACACCGGTCCTTTCAATTCTATGAGCTGAAATGTCAAAACAGAAGGGCTACATTTAGTAGTGGAATAAAACCCCCGCATAGTTACAGGACAACATAAGAAGAGAATACGGATACATAATTGTCAATTGCTCAACTGCTTGATAGATTCTCTTATATTCATGTGCTTGTCTTAGCTATTTATGCCAATGATCAACATAGTAATTGACTTATAGGGGCCTATTCTATAAGCCTTCATAAAGAAAATTGCTGGTCCGGTTACGCCGCCATTTTTTGGAGCGTTGTGATCACGGTATTCAGAATTCAGTCTCAAGGTATTAAGCCTCAATTACCTGTGATAGCGAAATTCCCAAAACGGGCGAGTAGTCAGCGACATGACGATCGCCTCTCTCAAAAGGTGCTCACAAGGCGATCTGGCCCAGCTGCTTAGAGAGCCGCCTCTCCCTGCGCATACAGTATCTCGCCAGCGATCGCAGGCTTTTAATAAAAATTTTAATACTAGTGTACGTGAGCAGTGGGTCTCTGGAGCAGAACTGTGCTGATTTCAGGTTCAGGGACCCCCTGCTTCCCGAGATACAGGCCCCGTTATGGGGTGCCGGTATCTCCTATGTATTTAAATGTCTCACGTCACGTGACCGTGGGAATAAAATGCATAGGAGATTTTGGCACCCTATAATGAGGCCTGTATCTCGGGAAGCAGGGGGTCCCCGGATGACAAATCAATACGGTTCTCCTCTGGAGACCCTCTGCTCACATACACTAGTATTAAAAATATTATTAAAACAGCTTCACTACCTTTGTGGCCAGCCGCTAAGGCAATGAAGGGGTTAACCACCAGTGGTCGGTTTATTGTGGGCAGCGGGGGTGGGTGAAGGTGGTATTTGGCCCTTGGTGGGTGTTTAGGCTTTACGGGGGGTTGCGGGTGGAGTTAACTCCTTCATTACCTTTCCGGTTGTGATGGTGAGGGGGTAACCAGGCCATAAATAAAGGTCTTATGCCTGGCTGGTCACCTCTAGCCATATTGGGGAGATTAGAGTGTCAGCTCTTGAACCCAGTCATGGCACATGCATTGTACTGTAATAAAGAATGTATATGTTTTACCTTTCCGGGAGCGCTAACCAGTGGAGATTCTCAGGCTATGAGTTTCAGGGTGAGTTTTGCGGTGAAAGTGTTGTCGGAATGTGTCTAGCTAGAAGGGGTCCATGTAGACACAGACCTCCGGGCAAAGTCCTCCCTGGAAAGCAGTTGTGCGACTCGCCGCCAGGTTTCCCTACTTCAGCACAGACCAGAAACGTAGATGAGGGCATAGGGATATGTGTATCCTGGGTACAGTCAGGGGTCCCTAGGTTAATGGGAGTCCCCCAGTATATGCTCCAATTAGCAGAACCAAGTATAGAGGTTCTGGGGTGCTTCAACCATCAATAAGGTTGCAAGCTGATTTTATGTCCAAGTTCAAATTCCTATGTGTTTAGAAAAGTAACTGAGATTGAACCTAAGCATTATTTGGTTCAACTTTTTACACATTTTCTTATAGGAAGGTCTAAGAGCGCTGAAACTGAATGTGTGCATCTTATCAGTCAAAACTAAGAAGGACTTAGACAAAATTGTGAAATATTTTTATTTCTGACATTGTGTATAAGGGTATATGTTTATGCACTGTATACTGTATGAGCTGGGGATTTCGAAGTCCGTGGTTCCGAGAGACCCTGTGGTTACCAAGCCTGGCACCACTGAGTCTGCTCGGGTCCCGGAGTTGAAAGCCACGGAGATTGCCAAGGTGTTAAAGCCACCTGGGCAGAGGAGTTAGATTCAAGTACCCTCGTCCTGGGATGAATGGAAGTCATCGGACTACCATTCACCCAGCCCAGACCTTGAGACACCTAACTCCACGGGTGGCTTCTGACTCACAGGCAGCAGAGATGCCAAGATGGCGCATGGCCCTGTAAGATTTTGAATCCTTCCTTGCCTGGCAAGTCTCTGATTGGCTGGTAGACAGAGGAAAAATGGCACAAAGTCAAAAAGCACCGTAAAACAAATGGCAGTAAGAGAGGGTGAGCTATAAAAACGATATACGATTTACTTCCATTTGTGCAATAAATCGTTTATAGCTCACCCTCTTTTACTGTTTTGCAGTGCGTTTGGCTTTGTGCCATTTTTTCTCTGTCTACTTATCCTGCATGACGCACGCCTGGACCGATGCCCTGCAAGACTATGGACATTACAAGCTACCCATTGTGAGTACATTCTCATTTATATTGGATTTTCTTGAAAATTTTTAGGTTTTTCTGTGTACTGGGACACAAATGACTCAACTTTTCTCTAGATAGAGTGAGAGTCTAGTTCAGTACTATCTCCTACAAGATTTACAAATGCTCATGTCTAATATACTTGCTACGGGTCAGGTCTTCTAAGAAATGTTGATGTTTCATTAAAATCCTCAGTGTATCCCATTCCCTTGAGCCCCAGTCATCCCTCGCAGGATTACTCAATTGATTGGCTGGTAGGAATTATCCCACGCTCGGATTGGCTGGAGTATTTCATGAATGGGACTGAAATACTATAAGAAAGCCAACAGCCAATCCGAACCTCAGATTCTAAGCGCCAAGGCAGCAGCAGCAAATTCAAAATCACCAAAAGATGCTCTTGGAGAAATAGACGCGAGCCGGCTTCAAAAGTTTCAAGGCAAGACATTTTCGGAAGCCAAATTTTGAAAAGAGAACTTAGTGGTCGCAGCTGGAACTACACGCCGAAAAGAGTACCAGGACGTTTGGTAGTATCTCCCGGTCAAGGGATTTTGGCATCTCCAGAGGAGATACAGCGGTGGCGTCTGGAACTACCTGCCGATTGGAGTTCCAGGACTTTTCGGACTAAACCCCGGTAAACTAAAGACTTTGTTTTTTGGACTATTTGAGCTAGGAAAGGTTAGTTTATAGACCAGATCCCCCAGTAAGTGTGTTTTCCATGGTATATTGTAATCCATTGTGTGTACGTCTGTTTCCAAGGAATAAACCACAATTTATTTTACCTCCTTGTTTTGCTCAATGTTATAATCCCGGTTTAAAAGATTTAAATGCATGGTCTCAAGTGACAGCGGTTAATACCGCTAAGTTAATGAAGGGTTAACCCCTCCCGCTACCACCCGGTAGGCCTAAACATCCATCCTTGGGGCTACTCCCCCCTTCGCCCAATCCCTGTACCCACAATAAACAACAATACACACAACAACCCTACTTCCCACCTCCTTTACCCACAACAACCCCCTCCCCCACCCCCCCAACACATACAGTACAGTAATGGGCAAAATAACTATTATCCAGATGGATAATAGCTCATTTGACCATTCAAAATTAAAATTTAGCTATCCAGCATATATAAAGTAAATAAAACTTTCTACTTACCGTTGCCATCATGAAGGGCGTCCTTGTCAGCATACTGCAGGTCCATGTCCTCCGTTGCCAGCAAGAGTACATGAAAAAATACAATCTAATGGCCCCTAACCTCTTAATCACCTTAGCGATTGATAACCTCCCCACCAGGGAGGCCTAGCCACCCACCCCAGCCCTACTATGCCCACCCTCTAACTATTGATTGACACAGTGGTTCATCATACCCATATAATATGGGCATGATAAGCCACTATAGCACTCAATGGTCAACCTAAAAATAAAAATCATTAAGGCCAAAAATACACTTAATGTATAAAATAAAAACACAAGCACCCAAACACCACAAATAATAAAAGAATTAAAAAGCCTAATAGTACACATGAATAAAAATTATTATTACCAAAAGAGCAAAAGAATAAAAATTATGTTATTCCAAAACATAAGAATTCAATTAAATAAACACCTATCCAACCAATTCAAGAAATAAAACCACTAGCCAACAAATCAATTAAATAAATAAAACCACTTGCCAACAAAACAATAAATTAATTTAAAACGCTAAACAATCCTAAAATCTCTAAAAACAAGCCATTTAAATTCCAAACAATTTAATCCAAACAATAAACAGAAATAGAAAAAATAACAATCAATTGAAAACAAGCATTTGCAAAAAATGCATTGCCTGTCACTGTATTTATCTGCACATTCAATATTTATCGTACATTTAGAAGTCTTCACCCTCATAATCCTGGTGTATCTGCAATCTCTCAACCCGTGACGTCATAACCCGCAATCCATCCACCTTGAGGATCTGCATCAGTTAAAAAAATATCTTCTTTCTTTGATCTTCTGTCACCTTCTTCTAACTTAATCTGTCATTATTTTCTTCTTTTCTTTAATCTTCTTTCTTTCAATCCAAAACCCCATGTTAAATCCACAACGGATGTTGTCCCATCATCTTCTTGAGCTAAAAGGAGACGAACAGGCCTTATATAGAGCCTGATGTAAGCACTTTAGATGCTAGCACAGACAATATACAGCTTATAGTGTATGACATAAGCAATGACCTTTGTTCTAAAGGTAACTACTACACCTTGCAATTGTTGCACTAATTAGAATTGAAGGGTTTCAATATATACCACACTGAAAAAAATAGACACCTGTAATATTACTCAATATAACTATGAATATACTGTAGCATGAGTATCTCAGCTGATTAAATGTAACATAGGTTGAACTCGACAGACATACAGTATGTCTTTTTTCAACCTCATCCACTGTGAGGGCCACTGACAGGGGAAACAGCCGGGACTACTGTCCAGCGAGTTAGCGGGACTGGGCATCCTGCTGGCGACCCTAACAGGTGCCAGATCTGCAGAGATGGCTGTCAGAGGGGCCCCAGCAGAGGTGCCTGCCAGAGGAGGCCTGCTTGAAGCTGGTGGAAGGGAGGCCCTTCTGACAATCACCTCCACAGGCACTCCCTGACTAATCCCCCACTGCCCACCAAGCCCATGCCCTTACCCCCAGGCCCATACCTCTTCCAAGCCCTCTCCCTCAGCATAAAACTTCTCCCCTTCAGCCACATATCTCCCCCCCCCCCTCACCGGCACATAACAACTCCCCCCCCCCAAGGCACATAACTACTCCTCCGCAGGCACATAATTACTCCCCCCAAAGGTACATAACTACTACTGCCCCCAAAGGCACATAACTACTCCCCTCAAAGGTACATAACTACTGCCCCAAAGGCACATAACTACTCCCCCCCAGACACAAAACTACCCCTTCCCATGCACATAATTGTTCCCCCCAGGCACATAACTACTCCCCACCAGGCACATAACTACTCCCCATCAGGCACATACCTATCCTCCCCAGGCACATAACTAGTACCACCCAGTCACATAATTACCCACCGTCCAGCACATAACTACATGCACCCCACAGGCACATAAATACCGCTCACCCAGGCATATAACTGTCCACCCCAGCCACATAACTCCCCTCTCTTAAGCACATAACTACCCCCTCAGGCCCATAAATAACCCCCAGGCACATAACTAACCCCCAGGCACATAACTAATACCCCACCGGACACATAACTACTACCCAAGCAAATAACTACCCCCCACAGGAACATAGCAATCCTCCCCAGGCTCAAAACTACCCTCCCCAGGCACATAACTAATACACCCAGGCACATAACTACCACCTACAGGTCAATAACTATCCCGCTCCCCAGACACATAACTACCCACTCCAGGCATATAACGAATCCCCCCTGGCACATAACTACCCCCCAGGCACATAACTACCCCTGCTCCACCTCCAAGGCATATAACTACCCTCCAGGAACATAACTACTCACCCCAGGCATATAACTAATACCCTCTGGAAAATAACTACACCCCAGGCTCATAACTACCCCTGCTCCACCTCCAAGGCATATAACTACCCTCTAGGAACATAACAACCATCCCCAAGCACATAACTTATACCACAACAAGCACATAACTACCCCCCCCAGAACATAACTAATATCACCCAGACACATAACTACCCCGCCACCGGCACATAATTACTCCACCCCAGGCACATAACTACATATACCCCAGGGCAGAACTACCCTCCTACCCCAGGCACATAGCTAACCCCCTCCCAGGTACTTAACTAATCCCCCAGGCACATAACTACCCCCCCTCCCCATTCCCATAACTCATACCCCTCCCCACCCCCAGCCACATAACTAATACCCCCCTCCACCTGCCATAGCTTCTCTCCACCCCTCAGTAAACCCCAGTGTGCCATGTAAAGGGGGATTAACAGGTGAGGGGGTGCCCTGCTCTCTTTGTGTTCTGGGTCAAAAGATTTCTGTTGGCAGCCCTGTCTATTATGTAACTTGAGTAATTAATAGAGAACAGACCAATATAAAAAGGTACAAAAATAAGCTGCATTTCTGTCTGTTCTAAGGAGCTGCCATGGGAACGCACAGGCTATAAAAAGATATTATGTACTTACATATGACTGATATACTGGTGCCTTAGCAAACTTGTACCTGAAACTAACAATATAAGATCCGTGTTTTAGGCAGATATAAAGTATATTGGAATGAGAAGATATGTATTATTGATCAAATCATATATATGATTTTAGACATTAATTATACAGTGCAGCATTTCAATTTCCCGTAGACTCAAGAAAGATCTTTATTATCACATATCGATTGTTAATGCACAAGAAAATACATTTTCAATTCAATGTTTATATCTTACATTTTTTTGTTACATTTACAAATATAATCTGATTTGAAATGCATTTAAAAAAAACCACAGTGTTTCCTTGCTACAGTGATTCCCGGCTCCACTCAGAATGACTGAGCCACTGATTTGGGCCACCTGTGCTGAAGCAGCGATATCCTTAAAACCTCACCTGTTAGGGGTACTTTAACACTGGAGTTGGGAATCACCGCCTTACTAGAAAGAATTAGCTTTCATTTCTTACCATGGCAATGAGAGACAGTTGAGTATGTTTACTTTCTAAAAGTAGACTGATGATAGCTCAAAGAATGTAATCTTATTCATATTATTAAAGATTTAGAACCTCTGGTTTGAAACGAAATATCTTATAAAAAAGTAAATAATTGTATATGGCACTATGCTGACAATATATTTCGAAAATTGAGACTTTGCTGAGGGTGAACATCAGTCATATTTATAACAAACAAAAAGGAAACATTAGATATAGAGAAAGTATGTAACAATTAGAAAATCCCTTATATGCAGGCGAATGTATTAACCCTTTGAGGCACCCCAGAATGTAGCTACTACAGAGGTTAAAGAGGCCCCACAGTTTCCCCCAGAACAATTAAACTGATTGCCGGGGTAGAGTGTGGGGCCTCTCTAACTGCCCGGCAGCATCTCCTCCTGCAGCATCTCGTTGTCATGGAACCAGGACGGAACATGGCATTGCGTTACCATGACAACATGATGGCACGACGGACATCATGATGCTACGTAGTTTGAGGAGGAGATGCCACGGTGAACAAGGTTAGACCAACCACAAAAGCTCCTGCACCAAGTCCCAGTCGGCCCTGCTACTACGTCATGGGGTCTGGCACTTTAGGGGCCCCATGACATAGTACGCACATCCAAAAATCCCACTAGTTTTGCTAGGGGAGATTGCGTCCTGCATTCTAAAGTGATCTGCACTGATCAGGAACTAAAGCGGGTGACTCCTCCCCTTCCGTCATCAGGGACGGAGCGATCACATGACCTCTGGCCCCGCTTCCATTCCGGTACTCAGAGGGTTAAGCCAGGAGTGGCCAACTCCAGTCCTCAAGGGCCACCAACAGATCAGGTTTTAAGTATATCCCGATTTAGCTCAGCTGGCTCCATCAGTTGCACTAGTCCTGGGCCCCAGAAAAACTGTCTGCGGCTCTGATGGTGCTACATTATTTCTCACATCCAGAGAAACTACGTATGGCAAACATCCACAGAACCAAGTGATTGTTTTTAGCAATCTTCAAAACTCATTCACATATAACCCACAATTTCTTTCATGTTTGCATTGTCTATTCATTCTACAACAAATGTTTGTCCTGTTCACCTAAAAAATTACCTTACCAGGTAACAAATTTTCCATAAGTTTAACTAGTTGACACCTTCTACCAACCAACCATGTTTTTTGATGGTATACTCAGCAGCTCTTTACATAGTTGTTTTTCTATCACTGTTATAGTTTTGTGTACTTATAGTTGTAATGATGCCAAGCTGGTTTTTAGGATGAACTTGTGAGTAATACTTCCGCACTAAAGGCTGTATGGTAAGGGACTTGTACAGATGCACTTATAGTACAGTACATAGCCTGGCAATAGGAAAAAACCTGGCGCTTACCTTAAGCTTAATATATGAGGTGTGCTTACAATGTGGCAGTAAGTTAGACCACGGCTCTATGACAGATGCTTTGAGCCAGCATGGAGTTCCCCTCTGCTGCAACCCCAGGGAAGGGTTAATCCGGAACCCTTTTAAAGATATAGAGACATACAAGCAATGGGGGAGCGTGGGATTAAAAAAACATTTGACAATAAAAAACAATAAAATACAATAAAATTAATGTGGTTACAACAATATTGCTGGGGGTTGGTGAAAATATTAAATACACTTACACGGCCATGTGCAAGCGGACACGGTAATGTGGTTTCTTTAAGCAATTCCAGTCACTCCCAACAACAGGTAATGGTGGTTTAGAGGGTTTTGAAATAAATATATAAATATATCTGTACTCACACGGCCATGTGTGAGTCCTTGCAGGAAATTGGTAACTTTGGGGTTAAATTAACCCATCTGCATCTCCCCCCAGTGTAGACTCTTCTTTGTTTGCAACCAACGTGGGATTCTAACTCCAGTCTTGGGCATCAGATGGGGACTCTCCCCAGTGGTGGTAGTAGGGGGGGGAGTAGGTAGAGAAAGTGAGGCACGTTGTCAGTGGGGTTTAAAACACATTTATTAGTTTTAAAAGCAATTGGTACAACAAGACTCACATACATACATAGTGGTTGGACCCCTGGCCTCCTCGTGCAGTCCAGGATACAGTTTAAGCAGCCGTTATTGCCAATCACGCGTCCGTGATGCAGGAGGAAAAAAAAAAACAAAACTTTTTCTCCTTATCTGCAATGGCTTATGAGCCTGAGGAAGTCGATGATTCGACGAAACGCGTAGCTCTAAAGTTCCTGCTGAATTTGGCCCAACGTGGCTCCCGTAGCCGGATCAACCAGGCAGCCATTGCAGATAAGGAGAAAAAGTTTTGTTTTTTTTCCTCCTGCATCACGGACGCGTGATTGGCAATAACGGCTGCTTAAACTGTATCCTGGACTGCACGAGGAGGCCAGGGGTCCAACCACTATGTATGTATGTGAGTCTTGTTGTACCAATTGCTTTTAAAACTAATAAATGTGTTTTAAACCCCACTGACAACGTGCCTCACTTTCTCTACCTACTCCCCCCCCTACTACCACCACTGGGGAGAGTCCCCATCTGATGCCCAAGACTGGAGTTAGAATCCCACGTTGGTTGCAAACAAAGAAGAGTCTACACTGGGGGGAGATGCAGATGGGTTAATTTAACCCCAAAGTTACCAATTTCCTGCAAGGACTCACACATGGCCGTGTGAGTACAGATATATTTATATATTTATTTCAAAACCCTCTAAACCACCATTACCTGTTGTTGGGAGTGACTGGAATTGCTTAAAGAAACCACATTACCGTGTCCGCTTGCACATGGCCGTGTAAGTGTATTTAATATTTTCACCAACCCCCAGCAATATTGTTGTAACCACATTAATTTTATTGTATTTTATTGTTTTTTATTGTCAAATGTTTTTTTAATCCCACGCTCCCCCATTGCTTGTATGTCTCTACAGTACATAGCCTGTCAAAGTTTTTTTTTCTGCATTTTCTACAATAAATAGCGCCAGACATCCCAGCTGCAGCACTTTAATGAATTTTATGATTAAAAACATTTATTTTCATCTCATCCTACGTAATACAGTGTACATTCTTTAAGCAAAGGTCACCAAAGGGTTTCAGTACAGGTGATGGAGCTCCTTGTTAGGACTTATTGCAATGTTTATACAAGTTTTCCTGTTACAAGTAACTTTCTCTCTCAGTAACTCAACTAAAGTTTCTATGTTATACAAGGTTTACTTTAAGTTTGTTGGTGTTTAACATTTATTGTTTCATTTCTATATTTAAAATACATTAGAATAATATTTGAAAACATGGACTGAATGAAAACTCAGCAATACTATACATTGGCAAATATGGTTTTGATAAAGAAAACAGTCTGATGGGCTCTAATCATAAGAACATTAGGCACTTTGATTCTTGATGCAATGTATTGGGTATTGCACTATTTACAAAGCAACACAAATGGCTTTTTTGGTGCAAAACTGGCGCACGCAAATCAATTTTGTGCTTGTGTGCGTCTCTGTACTAACCTGAAATGTCTCCATTTGCACCATCAGCATCAACGTATTTTTTCATTGTTTTTTGTGCACAGAAATGGACTGCATTAGGCTGCGTCCATAGTGCGAGCGACAGTGCTCATGGGCACGCGTGGTGCAAACAAAAGGCAGCAGCTCTATAGAGCAGGCCATAGTCAGCGCGAGTGCACACGCGATAAAGAGCGACCGTGCGGCAGAATTTTGATTTTGTTGCGTGACGGCCAGGTCACATGAGCGGTTCAGCCAATGAGCGCGTACCAGCCTTGTGACATCATGGCCACACTTCCGCCACGCCACCCTGTTGTGAACGATCTGAGTCCACAGATTGCACGGGCGACAGGTGTGCGCGACGCCATCCTATATCCGTGGCCTTAGGCGTACAGATGTACAGTAAATGGTACCGTGTGTACTAAAAATACATGTTTGCGTGCACCAAAATAAACAGGGACAGTACTTGAAGATTCTTCGCCAAGTGAAACTTGGCATAAAGCGTAAAAAGTCTGTTTATGTTGTTAGCGCAGAATTAAGTTGCTATGCATTATTGGATGTTTAATTGTATACATTAACAATATTTATTATTTTTACAGCATGGCTATTAAAACAAATATTACACGTATCATTTTTATTTACTAACATCCATCATACATTAAAAATACACACAATTCAGTTTAATTTAATTTAATTTCAGTTTACAATCTATCCTAAATGCTGCTGCCAGAATCACTCTACTCTTTCCTAGATCTGTCTCAGCATCTCCCCTCATGAAATCCCTCTCCTGGCTTCCGATCAAATCCCGCATCTCACACTCCATTCTTCTCCTCACTTCTCCTCCACTTCTGCTCCTCCTTACATCTCAGCCCTAATTTCTCGCTATGCACCATCCCGACTCTTGCGTTCTGCTCAAGGATGTCTACTTTCTACCCCCTTTGTATCTAAAGCCCTCTCCCGCCTTAAACCTTTTTCACTGACTGCCCCACACCTCTGGAATGCCCTTCCCCTCAGTACCCGACTAGCACCCTCTCTATCCACCTTTAAGACCCACCTTAAGACACACTTGCTTAAAGAAGCATATGAATAGCACTGTGGATATTCTGAACACAGGATACATAAAGATTGGCCCCCTGCAGACGCACTTACCAGAACTCCCTCCTACTGTCTCTGTACGTTCTCCCTACCTACCAATTAGAATGTAAGCTCCTCAGGGCAGGGACTCCTCTTCCGAAATGTTACTTTTATGTCTAAAGCACTTATTCCCATGATCTGTTATTTATATTATCTGTTATTTATTTGATTACCACATGTATTACTACTGTGAAGCGCTATGTACACTAATGGCGCTATATAAATAAAGACATACAATACAATACAATACAATACAATTTAAATTGTATCAATTTGGTGTTTAACATGATGCAAAGCATAAAAATTCAACGTATCTTGCATCATATGTATTAAACTCTCATAATACATTTTATGAAGGTTTGCATTCATTTTTAGCACTAAAATTCCCAAGTACAATAAAAAAATAAAAAAAATGATCTTAATACATAGGTCCTATTGTGGTTTGAACTTTTAAAGACTGCTTCTGCATTTAAGGTTTTATTTACAGTCAATTAATATTATTACACCAGTTCAATAACGTGCAAGTATTTTTGTTTTCATGACCAATAACAATGAATTGCGTTTTTACAGGTTTTTTCATACACAGCTGACAAAGAGATACGTACTGATGATTTATGTCTGGATGTTTCTAGACTCAATGGTCCCGTCATCATGCTTAAGTGCCACCACATGAGAGGAAATCAGCTCTGGGAATATAATGCTGAGGTATGTCTGATCCTGAAAGCACATACTGTACATGTATTTGTGATACTTAATATACAGTTCTACAAATGGCTATGTAACAGTAATGGCAGACACAGACAGTGATTACTACAATAATGTTTTCATGTTAAATAGACAAATAGACGTAGATGAAAATACACTGGTTAGCAAATAACTACAGTATGTCCCTGCCAAATTTCAAAAATTAAATTACACAATAAGAAAACTAAAGGTGTAATAGTACCGGACTGTTATTATTAGGATTTAAAAAACATTACTTGTCATCTCGGCAACAATGTTACCATCCAGAACACAAGGCATCACAAGTAGATTTAAATGGATTCTTTAGCTGTTATTTTTGTCATCAGAACCCTTATTCAATCATGTACTATTAAGTTAAAAAAAATGATCTGCCAATCCATTTTCCAACCAAGGAGCCATGGTCTTCAATGCTGGAAGGAGTCCCTGTTTTACAGACCTTCTGTTCACAAAGGCTTGCCAATATCTGGTTTTGCAAAGAGCTGTGTTTTGAATTTTTAGATTATATTTCATTGTAAAAATGTCGTTGTGCAAACTAAAAAATGGACGTACAGTACAAAAAAAAGATTACATTGTAAATCAATAAAACGGAGGCTGATATAAGACATAGCATATAATATATATGTAAATTGCAAGGGAGATCACATTCTCTTAATGGATAATTAGATTTGCTTCATGTAAAATGTGTCCTAGAAGCTTCTTCATTTTCTTTGTTCTTTGGAAATATGGATACCAAGAGAATGATTCACATTCAGGCTCCCATTCGCTCTCTGATCTATAGATGTGGGATATTTAGTGGAACATTATTCATGGGTTGAACCAATGATGCTGTTATTCTCTTCTGCTGTTTTTTCAACCTTCATTTCACCAATATTTTCCAATCTTGATCTCTCATATTGTGTTTTATTCCCTTGAAGTGAATGCCATATATTTTGCCATTCCCTTTCTCTGGTGCTGTATTTGCTTTGTGTACCACTTTTTCTATTTCTGATTAAGCAAATGTTCCTTTGCTTTCGATTTTTGACCATCATTGATGTTTTTGTCTTCTCCGTAATTTTTTTGTGTTAGCATCAATCATTTCACCTCACTCTTCTTCCCCCATGTTTGAATATCTTATATGCAGGCCCTACGTTGTCCTACTATCTATGCATTTTCTGCTATGTAAGTTCACCAGTCAGATTGAAGCTAACCAAGCTAAAACCAAAAAAGAGATATTCAGCTATGCTGCTGCTTTGGAGGTATTCTTTATACTCAGAAATTACAATTTGGGCCGTTTATGGCTGAAAACAGTCTGATTGGCCACCAGGGGGAGTATATAGAATGACCCTGTTTATATCAGATACTGGAAAGCAGAGCGCCTCTTTTGTGTAGGGGGATGAACTGCAATAACTACATTACAAAAAATATGCAGCAGTAATATTCAAGTATTCAACTTGGCATATACAATGCCTCCTGTGGGTGCTAATTGGAATCTGGAAAAGAAAATACTCCCCTTTGTAAAGTTTTCCAGTTTATTCAAATTTCAATTTATAATAAATTTGCATTAAAATAAAAAAAAAAAGTCTAAACAAACGAGTGAAAATGAGTATGATCAGATTTTTAATTTGCATGGCTAATAGGAAATTCACTTCATAATGGTAGTGTACATTTTTACCAACATGGCAATCCATCCATAGTCTTCAGAGCAAAACCGAAAGGACTAGACCGACTGCAATCAATTAGTATAACAGAAATTGGGATTGGATTAATCATATACATTGTCTTGTAGGGTAACACAGCAGAAATACTGTAGGAAATTCTACGTCCAAAAAGTTATTTGTTTTCTTTATCCACCATTTACTTTTTCTAGCACAATTGTACTTTTGAAGGACAATAATTCTCTAGCGTCATCACTGGGCACATTGTCATCATCACAATATAGGAAAACAAAAGACATTAGACATGTGAATACAAACCAAGAACATCAGTATTTGTAAAATGTTATGACTTGTGAACATTTAACAAGACAAAGTTGAATACAAATTCACCACAATCCAGGCAACCATTTGTTTCCATTTTCTGTCTTTTTTGCCTTGTACTTGGGGCGTTTAAGATGAGCCTAAACTCAAAGTAAGGTAATCAAACTGTCCCATCTTATGGCGTCCTGAGAATATATTTAAAACCATGGTTAAATCCCGTGGTGATGTATCTGCAGAGCTAGTGGCTTTCTTATGGACTCTTTTTTTTTTATCAGATGTCTGTTATAATAATAAAGAGTAAAGAAGAGGGGATATAAAATATGCAGGAAATACAGTACCAAAACAATCATCCACAAAAGAGACGAAAACAAAAACAAATATAAAAATAAACACATGGTAAGTGTCACAGGGATCAACTTAAGATAGTGTTACAAAGGCCACTTGATTGCAATAAAGAAAATTAAAATTGAGTGTCAAACAATATACAACATGGGGAAAAAAAGCACTGCTTTGGCAGTTAACTTCTTACAAAAGCTCCCATAAACAATAGGGAGATCCATGGATCGCAGGATTCATCTACATTTTTATGAGAGCCTTTTAAGCAATACCGTAGGTTCATTTCCCCATTAACATTATTTTCTCAGAGTTATTCTCAAGGTGGACTATGGAGGCAGTGGAGGACTTTCTTCAATTCCTAATAATTACACATCTTGCTGCAGCCAAGATATGGTTGGCACGTTTTAGGCTTCCATTTTTAGAGTAGGAGCAGACCTGTCCCAGAGAGCAAAACAACAATCTAGTGGAGTTTCCTAGCCCAAAATCTTAGAGATCAATTTGAAGACTTTTTCCCAAAATGAAGATGATTTGGGGCAGTTGCACCATTGAAACAGTATATGTTTGAGATGTTTGGATGTGTAGCATGCAGCCTCGATGAAATATAATATATAATCTTGAAAGCATCTTCTTTAATGGAGACACTAATTGAGCTATTTGCAGCAGCCAGCCTTAGATCCTGCCAGTCCTCCAAATCAAATTGCTGGCCAGAGTCCCTCTCCCACGCAATCATAGAGTATATTTATCTTTGCTATTCAAGTCAGAAGTGACAAGGATATCATATAACATTGAGGTAATGCCCTTAGTAGAGTCTGCGTGGAGACAAATACCTTCAAAATGGGTAAAGACGAGGCTTGAGCATCTTAAAATAGAGGTAACACAATGACAAATGTGCAAATATTTTAAAAGCTCAGAAGACAACAAGAGTGACTGACCATGGATTTCAGAAAATGGGGGTTATGCACAAAGCAGTGATAAGTGTTTTTAAGTGAGATAAATGCTTTATGGTGCAATTTATGGTGCAATTTTTTTAGCAATGGATATGTTTTTATGATAAAAAGCCTTTTTAGCGCGATACTGCAGTGTTATCACTGCTTTGTGAATCGCGCTGCATGCAATATTGAGAAATAAAGGCATTTATCTCACTTAAAAACACTTATCACTGCTTAGTGCATAACCCCCTATGACTTAAAGTGAAACCTGTAGAAAAGGTTTTTGAGATGAGATAAACCGCAGGACAGCTAATTTTCAAACAGCAAAATGTTCATGCCAGGAAAAAACAGTGTTTCCAGATAGGGGGGTAAAAGGAGAGGAGATATTCTTCACCAAATCAAAGCTTACGTTTAAAATATTTATATATCACAAAGAAAACTGTTCAGTTAAAGATTTATTCAGTTAAAGATTTATTCAATATTGAGTCTTTAGATCCTGCTGTAGTTACATCCAAGGGGTATTGGTAGAGTTATACCCCAAATTGCACACAGGTATCCTAAACTAGGATCTAGCAGAACATGTGTTTTAAGTTTAGTTTAATAGGTGGAAAGCAGGGGTCTCTGAACCGTGTTAATTTCAGCTCCCATGACCCTCTGCTTCCCGAGATACTTATCTCTGTAGGTGGTGCGATTAGCAGATCGGTAGGTTTAAAGCTCCAGATCATGCAGACGAATAGGAAGGGATGATGTCATTGCTTCCAATTGACTCTCATGACTCAGGAGCTTTAAATCCGCCATTTTGATAGCCCCACACAGCCCAGCCAGGGCTGCTACCGGCACCACCTACGGAGGTAAGTATCTCGTGAAGCAGGGGCTCCCCGGAGCTGAAATGAACATGATTTAGCTCCACCGACCCCTGCTTCAAACCTACCATGCTAAAATTTAAAAAAAGGAAAGCAGGCTTACTGCTTTAAGGAGGCACTACGATAAAAAGCACACAGCAGTCAGGCTCTGTAAAATTTCCCAAACAAATATCTTGGTTTACCTTGTGCAACCTAAAGCAAGTAATAGTGCTATTATCATTGTCAATTTGAAGACAAGCAAGAGACTAGAAATCCCAAATGACCTACAGTACCAGTGGTCAAACAATTAGTACACACTGTCTACTACAACACTTGCATATGTACTTATTCTGAGTATGTGGGCCATATTTTTTTTCCTAAGAATGTTGTATCTGTACTTGAGATCTTGGGATTTTAGCTCAATTTGGTTTTCTTGGACCGGATCACGGTTTCTTTTTTAAGTATAAATATAATGCTCACTGGCTGGTTTCAAATCAAGTTAACTACAGTACATACTGCGTTCATTTCAGCTCTAGGGACCCCTGCTTCCACAGATACTTACCTCCATAGGGGGTGCAGGTATATCTGCAACCAGGGAACTGTGTGCCTTACGAAATGGCGGCTTTAAATGTCCCACATCACGTGGGCCGATAGGAAGGCGTGACGTAATCCATTGCAGCTTCTTATTGTTAAGCATGACCGGGACATTTAAACTGCACAGAGTTCCCGGCACCCCCTGCGGAGGTAAGTATCTCTGGAACCAGGGGGTGCCAGAGCTGAAATCAACACTGTTCAGATCCACAATGCAGCATGTGGTGTTGCTTTAAATACTGCTAATCTAATCTTGCACTGCCTTACTTAACATCTAATGGCCATATAAATTGACAACATTCCAGGCATAACTCCTTGATCAAGACCCATTCCGAAATCAAAAATATTAGGTTATCTTTTTAATAGGTAGCTGGCAAATTATTTTATGTAGCCAAATAGAATTATGGGGAGAATGAGATGTTTCACTCCAATTTCTCCTTCTCCAAATCCAGATTGCGTTTTTAATGTTTAATGTCTCTTAACTATAATAATAACTGAACAGAATATACAGTAGTGCCAGAGGCCCTTGCTATTTAAGTTTAGAATCCCAGATAAGTCATTTTATTTCATCACTTTGAAATGTAAAAGTGCCTCTATAGCTTTAGTAATGTGTCACTTACTTATTTTCACTATTACACTATTTCCTATATGTAATCCTTTGCTGTAAATGTTCCATCTGTCAAATAATTGAAAATGAAACCATAAACTATGATATTAACCACAGAAAAGGGGTCTTTTGAGCAATAGCGGAATAATTGAAAAATATAATATTTCTCAGCCGTGTCAATAATAATAATGTGTCTGTAGGAGCAAATAAACATGGTCAAACCTCCCTGTCTGTATTAGTTGTGATATGCCTGCTAAAATCAGACAAATTATTTGACAGAGGAGCTATTAAAAAACATTTATGATTCATGGCAAATTATTTTACATTCTGAATGATAGTGGACAATGTAGTTACAGAGGAGAACTATTCAGCAATATGTATTCAAACATATGAAGAAGCTCAAGACATCTGCAATGTCCATTCCAGTCCTTTAATCACTGAGCTTCTTGACTAGATAAATGCAGGAGGTGAAATATACAGTACACCAGTTTCAATGCGGAATCGTACTTGGTCGTGGCCGTATCGCTGTGTCCGAGTCCCCGCTGGTGTTTTCCACCGAAGGCCCCCATGCCATAGCCACTGTGCCACTGGACACTCAGCTGCTGGCCGCTTCGCCAATAATGTAAGTTAATTTAATGGGTTTTACCGGTTATGGTAGGGGGTTAATGATAGGGTTTTTTGGGTAAGTGGTTAGGTTTATAGGGTAGGGTATTAGGTTATGGGATTTAGGATAAGGGTTTAAGGTAAGGGATTTTAGGTAAGTACGGGGTTAAGGTTTATAGGGTAGGGGATTCAAGTAGGTGGTTTCAGATAAGGGGCTTTAGGGTAAGAGTTTAAGGTAAGGGATTTTAGAGTAAGATCTTAGAGCAAGGGGTAATGGGTTAAGGTTTGGGGTCAAGGGTCGGGGTAGCATTAGTATTAGGGGTTAAGATTATGGGTTTTTAGGGTAAGGGGTAAGGGCTTAGTTTTTTAGTTTTTTAAGGGGTAAGTTTTTAGGGTAAGGGGTAAGGGCTAACCTTGGCGACAAAACAGTCGGCGGAGAGAGGTCCTGGCGGCAAGGTACTGTAAGTAGTGGCTAAACGCTGGCAGAGATTTGGCCACAGCAAAACAGGTACGACCAAATGTCCTAGACTATTCCAATGTGCCATATCTTCCTTGTACTTGTCCTAATTGGACGCTTAGCTGGAGATAAGTGTGATACTGTTATTCTGCTTTTCATAAGACTTCTTTTTTTTATTTCTAACCATCAGTGAGTACTTACAGTACATTCAGATATCAAGTTTTAGGTGACTACAATCAGTCTCACATTCTGTATTTTATAGAATTAAACATTTTTAAATAAATTGCACTTCTGCTTTAAAGCTACAGTGTTCACTACTTAGGGGTTAATTCTATATCCGCTAAAGTAGGCGATCGGTAACATAAAGAATTTACAACTTTCATTGCTTCAAGGTCTTTAGTGCAAAACATTGACATCTCCAAATCATGTATTAAATGTACTGTATTAAATCAAGTTTTCTATCAAAAGTAAAGAATATTATTAATTTAAACCTTATATGATTCCTCTTTTGTATGTCTTTGCTTCTGTCAGTATGCAGGTAAATGGGAATATAATTTTGAGGTAAGCAGTTTTTGTAACATTTTTAAATGTTCCTGAAAAAACCCCACTACAATATGCATCGTAAATAGTCTTACTTGATTGTTTTTTCCCTAACAGCGATCATTAGTTTTTCTCTATGTGGAAAGGTGTGATGTTGGTACTATAAGGTGAAAAATCTGCCTACCCCTTGTTACAGGAAATGTAATTGTGTAAGGATGAAAAAATAACACTCCCCCCCCATGTATTTCTCTCTCACTCTTCCTCCTTCTCTCGCTAAATCTCCCCCTCACTTTCCCTGTCTTACACTCTTCCCCCTCACTCTCTCTCTCCTCCACCTCCCACATCTTTTACTTCCCCACCTCCCCTCCCTTTCACTCTTTCCCTGTGTCTCACTCCCCCTTATCTTCCTCTTTCCCCCCTCTCTCCGTCACTCTCCACCATCTCTCACTCTTCCCGTCCTCTTTCCCTCTGTTACATCCCCTCTCTCGCTCACTCCCCCTCCTTACTCAATCCCACTCCCTTAATCCCCCCATCCTCACACTCAACCTTCTACTCAACCCCCCCCACCCACCATCACTGACTGCATACACAATTCCCCCCCACACACATGCACAATTCCACCACCCCCACACACATAATTACAATATCGACACAATCACCTCCCCCCCCCCACAGTATCCACACAACCCTCAACTAATCCCCACAATACCCAACACACACTATCCCCTCCCCCCTTAATCGCCAAAATACCCAACACACACAATCCACCCCACTCTCTTTCTCTCTCTCTGGCCTGGCACAACTTCCAGGATCTGTCGTCCGGAAATGATTTATGTAAGTGTGATACCATTTGTTTAATACACACTTGAAATTGCATACATTGTTGCACTATGGCATCATTTCTGTTTTATTGAGGAAACATCACACCCAGACCACCACCATCTACCACCAGAGAAGCCAAGATTGGTTATCCAGAACCGCATTTATTGTTGGACATGCTGTTTTTTATCTGAGATATTGTGAGTCCCCATTTTGCTACACTCCTAGAATTTAATACCTTTTGACGCATATTACACTATGTAGTATATATCTGATTCATTTCACATACTGTACAGTATGGTGATACCTGCACTTCCCAAAGCTTTCAATACACCTGGGACAGTTGTCCCAGCTCTCCCACCCTTTCAGCGGCCCTGTTTTGGATTATAGCAAACTTTTTTGGCAAACCAAAAAGGGTGAAATTCGTAAAGTTCCCTAATGCATGCTAACATTTTGTGCATCTCTAATTGTAATTAAAATAAGAACACTATCCAATATAGCTCAGTGACTCACAGGTATATGTCACTTATCACTTGACCTGCACCTTATTCTTCACATTAAGGTCAAAGCTTCTTATAGGAGTTGTAACATAAAAGGAAAAAATGGCATCTGTAATGGAAAAGAGAAGTATATATATGCCACTGCCTATATGGTTTCATTTTTGCTGTGAACCATAATCGGGATGTGTATCGCTTACCCTTTCTGCTACACTATTTGTTCTCATGTATAGAAATTGAATATTGTTTGTCATGTCATTTTAAAATACATTTTTTATTTTACATTGATGTACATCTGTGATTCTATTGAATTTGTTTTGATGTGTTTCATAAGGAGAAACAGATTTTCTATATTGTGCAAAGTGTTGATTACGTGGTTTCTATATCAAAGATGTCTACTGTATTTGCACCCATTTGGGTCCTGTGTATAACTTTTACTTTCCTCTGTAATGAGTGAAATAGATGTTAGTACTGTATTTTACTTCATGCAGTGGAAGATTCTCTTTCACTCGATTGCATACAATGCAGTAAAAAAATAATATCAGTTAGCAGCACTGGCATGTAATGACAATAATACCAAATTAACTAATTAACCAAGCAGGACTGTCAAATGCACATCAGTGTGTTAAGGTAATGTCTTTACATTATATTCAGTATGTGAAAGCCCCATTACCAGGTGCATTATGGATAATGGTGCATTTATGATTGAACAACTGTCAATCACCCTCGCTGTTTTCCATTGCATTTGTTAAAGCAATGTTATTTTACTATTTGGGTATAATGGAATGAAATTAACATCAATCTGATAATAAGGCTATATAAGAAGCATGCTGTTCATTTTCATGTACAATGAAAATGTTCTTGTGCTGGGAAGTTGAATGTGACGACAACATGAGATATCTTAAAAATGGTTCGGGTTTAAACTTGAAATTAGCTGTCATTTACCTGCAATTCCCAAACTGTGGCAATTTGTGCCAAACTTTGCTTCAAATCTAATATAATGAGACATGAAACTAGGAATTATTGGCAAGTTGTTAAGTTTAATTTAGACGCATTTTTTTTTGTCATTGTTGAGAGCAAAAGGAAAAAATAATTTAACATTGAATTATGACCATAAAATATGTAACTACTGTACATAATAAAATATATTAGAATGGTGGCAGGCAAAAAGGTACAGCCACTGCGAGGAATATTCTGTTTGATTAAAACTGTAAATGCTAAATAGTGGTAATTTATAGCATATTATCTTCATAGCTGTCATTGGCAAGTGGTTGCATCCATAACATGCTTTTGATTTGAGTACACCTTTAAATACAGGTGCAGCCACGAGTATTCTAACACTTGCCTTGGAAAATCTGGGGCAATCTCCCAGTAATACTGCAACATTTCTGTGACATTTCTGCAGACAGACTAATGGCCCATTGGATTAACACAGCAGGGGTCACTAGCAGTCCCAGTAAAACCGACCAGGTATCCCTTGTGAGAAATATATATTTTCTATATAGGTGGTGCTGTCTGTTAATTGTTATATGTCTAACTGGTGTAGTAAGGAGACCAAATTTGCGCAATGGACCATTCCTCCTCGACCAACTCCCCACCAGCGTTTAGCTGCAGAAGAACCCGCACCCGCTCCACTGCTGGACCCTCTGCCGCTGGCCGCTTCTGCGAGAAGGTAAGTTTTAGGGTAGGGGTTTAGTTTTAGGGGTTTTAGTGGTTGGGGTAAAGGGTTAGCTTTAGGGGTTTTAGCGATTCGGGGATTCACTTTAGGGGTTTTAGCAGTCAGGGGGTTAAATTTAGGGGGTTTAGTGGTTAGGGTAGACAGTGAACTTTAGGGGTTTTAGCGGTTTGGGTAGGAGGTTAAATTTAGGGGCTTTAGCGGTTAGGGTAAGGGCTTCAGATAAAGGGTTTCAGGGTAAGGGATTAAGGTTTTTAGGGTAGGGGTAGTGTAAGTATCAGGGTTTACAATTAGGTTTTTTTTAGGGTAATGGGTAAGGTAAGTGACTTACTTTAGTGGCGAAGCAGCCGGCGGCTGAGTGTCCCGGCGGCGAGATGAGTGTCCCAGCGGCGAGGTGAGCAGTGGCTAAACGCCGGCATTCCATTGGTCAAGTAGAAATGGCCGTGACCAAATGTCCTAGACCGTAAATTTGTGCTTGGTTAACAAATTAATTCAAGATACAGTATAGTGTACTATGAAAAAAAATTATAATTAAAAAAAAAATGAATTAAATGTCGTTTTGAAGCTGTGGCTTCTGAACAATAAGGATGGGGAAACAATTTAACTCTTTACTATTACAAGTCCTGGAAAGCCTTAGAATTTAAGACACTTCAGTTTGTTAATGAGGAGCAATCAAACTACTGTACTTAAAAACTTGACTTCAGTAGTTAGTCTTCTTGACTTCATTAGAATGAAAGGCTTTTCATATAGTATCTAGAGAACTCTATTTGTGCAGTGCATTAATATCAAGTATATTCTGTTTGTGCCTGCATGAAATGTTGCTTAGCAAGTCTCTTACATTTTACATCAGACAGACAAGTTTATACAATTTCAGATCAGGAGGTGCAACAATAGTACCAAAAATGGACAGAAACAGAATAGTCAAATATAGTTACAAACCATTACCACATTTGCTCCAAATGTTTCTTCCCTGACTTCTTTTCTGTATAATTACTTTATTTTGTCCAGATGAAAGTGGCACTAAATTAGAGCAAAGAGATGTGATTTAATGACATGCTAACAATTTGATAAATAGATCCCATGTATTGGTCTCTATATCCCTGAAAAAAACATTGTTATAATTTCTGTCTCATGATCTCAGGAACCTGGAAACAACTAAAAACATGCAAGAGCACTGGTTTTTTTTTCTTTCTACTAACATCACATCAACTGCATGTCAACATTCATTTTCAACGGGCAGTCAATATCAAGAACTGTTTATTTTTTACTTCCAAGTATTTGGTTTGTTTCTATGTCAATATACAGAAACTGGATTTATTCAGGAACATAATATAAGCATGAACCATGAATAAGAAATATTTATATGCAGGACGTTTTCTAGAAATGAGGAAGATAAGATTAAAAGTTAAGAATGGAGAATGAAAAAGTCATATTAAGAAGACATACCCAGAGGGGAACAAATTGTTGGTCAAATAAAGGAGTAAAGTGGATAGTATTCTTTATTGTGAATGCCACTTCATTTTCTTTCCCTTTGTTACTTCTGTAGTTTCAGTTGGGGTGTAATTCTATATCTACCGAAGTGTCCATCCCCTTAATCTACCTGCCAATCATGTTTAGAGTTTAAACAATTGCCAAGGCAGATTTTCAAAGTGTCAAAATATTAGGGCCAATCTCTTCTCCGTCCCGAACCCAGTGATTTTCAACCTTATATTGTGAAATTTTGAGGAACCCCAACCCTCTCTATTCCCGTCCCTCTTCCCCTCTCCCACTCCCCACCTCTCTTCTCCTGTCTCTCTTCCCCACTTACACTCCCCTCTCTCTCTTCCCCTCTTACCCGCCTCTCTTTCTCTCACACACACATCACTCTTACGGCAATGAGGCCTCCCGTGCTACGCTTGACTGCAGCCCCTTCCTACTCAGGGCGGAGGTTGGACTCGACTTCCGGCGCCAACCGGAGGAGAGTGATTGCAGTAAATGCCAGCCTGCTTCTGGGGAGCCGCCAGGCCACCGCTGAAAACCGCGGTACCCTAGGTGGATGCCCGCGGAGCCCTGGTTGAAAATCACTGTCCTAGCCTGATTACACAAAAAAAAGGGTTCACAAATGTAGGGGCCAGAAGTGTAAAAA
This sequence comes from Ascaphus truei, assembly GCF_040206685.1. Taxonomy (NCBI): domain Eukaryota; kingdom Metazoa; phylum Chordata; class Amphibia; order Anura; family Ascaphidae; genus Ascaphus; species Ascaphus truei. Next base: position 87,341,693 of record NC_134489.1, on the reverse strand, counting down.
TTAGCCTTTTGCATTTGTCCCTTCTTTTGTCAACCCCCATTTGGGACCTATGACATGCTTACTACATGACACATCTTCATGTTGATTGTATTTATTCGAAGCAGTAGTTCATATAAATGAATGACATGTTTGTCTGTGCATATGATTAGAATCTTTAATCCTTTTGCATCATTCATGTATATGTTAGTCATATTCATATATATATGAGTTCTTCATTACAGTATGCTATGATTTTAGCCTTTACATGTTTTTTTTTCTGTTACACAGACCCACTCATTTCTTCATATCATAACCCAATCATGTTTGACATTAAGCATATTAGCGGATGGTACCTTTGGCCCCACTGTGGATTATTGTAATGGTAGCAATTTACAAATGTGGATGTTGAGAAACTATACCAGGCTGGAAGTATTTAGGAATATTTTTTACAGCCCTACAGATTACTTTCTATGACATCTATTTGAGGTTGGTATTGTGATGAATTAAACTTTGAATACAAAAGTATATTTATAATGTGAATGCAATAATCTAGCCTAATTTGTTTATAGCAAATGCATATTTTCAGATTGAAAAAGTGGGTCAACAGTTTGATAGTATCTCAAATCTACTCTGTTATTTCCCAGTTAGAGCTATGTTTCTAAATGGTGTTAAGTCATAACGAAGGCACTTTATGACCCATTCAATACAATGATTCATAAGGTACAGTTTAGTATATCTGGCTCTTAATATCTTAAATGACTATGCAAGCATAGCATGGTTTACATATATATAAACGAATGAGTATGTATTCTACTTTAATGGTACTCTCAAAATGAAATGTAGTTTAATACAACGGATAATAATGGGTTATTGTGGTCCACATTGTATTGTGGTTCTTACCATTCTTATTTCAGGGTGTCTCTGAGATTTAACAGTAAGAGACAATGGGAGAAAGTTATCAAAGTCTCTGTAGCAAAACAGAGGATAGAGCTGAATTATTATTTTTTGCACCAGTTTGTGGCTGTTTTTACAGACTGGAGACTTTGATAAGTAGCTGCCAATGAATGACTTTGGAGAGGTTTTCACAGAACAATTGCAGTGAGAATGTTCACATGTATATACTGTATCAGCAGTTTTCCTTTCTCATTATGTTTTGACAGCGTTTTATATTGAGACATATAAACAGCAACCAGTGCCTGGATGAACCAACAGATGAGGATAAAATGGTTCCTACAATGAAAGAGTGTAACGGGAGTCGATCTCAACAATGGCTGCTGCGTAACATGACCGTGGGTGCCTGAAGCTGGAAGAAAGAAGCTCTCCCCGATGGCTGCACAATGTCTGTGGGCCTCAATTATCAGATATTTTCAACACTTGAAGGAACATAACACTTCCTTAGCTCTCACTGGCATAAAATAATTGTGAACCTCTTTAAGGTTCAACAATTCCTTTTTAAGGTTCAAGCTGTGGGGACATAAATAGACCTTTTCTAATTGTTTTCTAAACAATACATGGCTGTACATGCCCACTGAAAATTGTGTCTAGCTAAACAAGCACATTGGAAGCTGTAAATAGAATACCCTGCCAGAAAAAGTTGCCTGGCAACTATAATATATTTGTTACAGCTAGTTACAGCTAGTAATAACCTACAGACATAGAATATGTTGTAATAAACGGACTTGAAATGTATAACGTACATTCATTCTTCTATTTAACAAAAAAGTCAATTGAGACATATATATTTATATTAGTGCAATATAGGAGGTATAATCAAGTTATAAAAGGATATTTCCAAGAATATAAATACAATGTGTACTTCAACCAGTTTTTTTTTTCCATTCGGAAACTCAAAAGTTTGCCCAGTTTATTTAAAAAAAAAAAAATAAACAATTCCGGGGATTGCCTTTCCAGGGGATTGCCTTTCCAGGGGATTGCCTTTCCAGGGGATTGCCTTTCCAGGGGATTGCCTTTCCAGGGGATTGCCTTTCCAGGGGATTGCCTTTCCAGGGGATTGCCTCAAATTTCATTCAGATTAGAAAGTTCACATTTCAAACCTGAACATCGAATACTTGAATAATGTATTGTTACACTTATGATACGTTGCATTTCATACAATCATTTCTCCCAAAAGAATAACAAAGCATATTACCATTAAAAAAATGGCCGAGCGTGTGTGTGTTTTGCAGGACCGATTCCAAAGCAGAAGAGAGACCGGAGGTTATTCATTTCCATTTGCAGTCAGTCTAACTGAGGCACAGAGAGATCGTTTTAAGTTTAGAATTGCAAGAAAATAAGTTTTAGTTCATGTACAACAGGGATGGCCAACTCCAGTCCTCAAGGGCCACCAAGGATCAGGTTTTCAAGATATCCCTGCTTCAGCACAGGTGGCTCAATCAGTGGCTCGGTTGTTGAGTGAGCCACTGATTAAGCCACCTGTGTCGAAGCAGGGATATCCTGAAAACCTGACCTGTTGGCCGTGAGGATTGGCGTTGGCCACCCCTGGTGTACATGTGTAGGAATGAAAGTAACTATAATTGAGCCAAGCAATTACTTGTACTTGAAAGATGACTACATCTATTTTTTTTAGGAGAAAAGAGTAACCTTGTTATTAAGTCACATTCTAAATGTAATAAGCCCGGTATGAGACCCGGTTCCTGCACTAAGTGACACTGGACAACGTGCTATCTCCCTGTACTTTTGGGGCAAAAAATAGACCGCGAGGCTGCTTGTGCCTCTGCATTATTATTCACCAGTGTTACTATACATGAATAAAGGTATCGTTTTAGATAAGCTGGTGCAGATTCACATACCTATGTGGTTCTCACAGAATAAGGTAAAAATCTTGCATTATATACCAAAAATACCACAGGCATGGTACGTAATAAGATTCGCAGTCGCAAAAAATTGTCAAGAGATGCCTCATTTGACAGTCCTACTGCCAAACATTCAATGACTTATTCTGCAAACTTTGTTCATCTTTGAAGATTTAATAATTGTTCTTTATATTTAACATGCCCTGATTATAATCTTCTTTGTACAGTAGATGAATTGTCAGATATGGCATGTACATTGTCTGAATTCCATGTAAAATGGAAAATAATACAAGAAAAACATGTTCCTAAATGTCATGGTCAACAAAATACACCTCCATTTTGTCAATATAAATATCCTTTATTTAAATGCAAAGGATTGTACATGTTTGTTAAATAGTATTAATTCAACACTGTGTATTCATTTTTTTAAAGCAGCAGTCCCCATTTTTTTTATTATGATTATATACCTAGACCAGGGATCTCAACTCCAGTCCTCAAAACCCCCCAACAGGTCAGGTTTTCAGGATATCCCAGTTCAGCACAGGTGGTTCAAGCAGAGGTTCATTCAAAGGCTGAGCCTATGATTGAGCCACCTGTGCTGAAGCAGAGACTGAGCCACCTGTGCTGAAGCAGGGACTAATTGAGCCACCTGTGCTGATGCGGGGATATCATGAACATCTGACTAATTGGGGGGGCTTGAGGACTGGAGTTGAGCACCCCTGTCCTACACCTCCCGCAAAGCTGAACCGATGTCCCGCCCGACCTCAGATCCCAGCCAAAGAAAAACAAATATGGTCTCGGGGTGACCAAGAGAAAGTTGAACGTGATCTCCTGAGGACATCGCAACTTTCTATCGGCTGGAGTGAGCCTGACACGGCGACCATATTCTGCAAATATTCTTGCTCTGTGGACAGAACCAGTTATATCTCGAGAAACAGTGGGTTTCCAGAGGTTAGTGTAACACAGATTGATTCTGAAGGATATCCTAGTTCAGGTAGTATAAAAACAACGAACCCTCCACCCCCCAAACAAAAATCAAGCAGCGCACACTGCTGCTTTAATACAATTAATGTAATTTACTGAGCTTAAAAAAGACACATTTGGTGTAAGTACACCATGATAAAACTGCTATAAAATATTTTAGGACCTTCAATGTGTTCAATGAGCACCAGCGATGTGTCAGAACATGCTTGTCTGAATCTCAGCATTAATTCATGTTTCTAAATTACAGTAAAATACTATGGTATAGAAACTTCCCTCAAAAGCATTTTCAGTGCAGCTACCTTTATGCAACCTACATACCCATGTCAAAACCTTAATGTACAGATGTAGGCAGCCTTACCGCTCGCGTAGCTGCTGGTGAAACGCTGAAAAAACGGGCGCTGGGGGAGGTGACTGCCACGACGTCACTGCAGAGTATCCATTCTTTCAATGACACATCCCGCTGCGTTAACCTTTCCAGGTCGCATTCGGCACGGGTTCGCGGCCAGGCGAACGGTAAGTCTGTCTACATCTGTATGCATTTATGTATATATGTAGTCATATTTACGGCGTCATTTTTAAGGGTGTTAAATTGGATGGTTCGAAAGAAATATTAGCCCAGAAGGTGGTACACTCGCAGTTTTGAGGGAAATGCCACGGGTGCTCAGCACCAACGATCTTGTGCAACACTACAAACCACCGATGATGCAAGATGCAAAAATGAAAAAGTGGCACTCCAGTGATCTTTCAAAGTAAAAAAAGATTTGTGTGGCAGTGATCGACGTCCTTTCGGTCCGCTTGTGAACCATTATCTTGATAAAAAGTGCCACTTTTTCATTTTTGCATCTTGAAAGAAATATGAGATAGCTGTCTGAAGATGTTCTTCAAGCAAAAGAAAACTTCGATTTGTACAATTAGACCATTAAGAAGGAATACTTTTACTTGTTGTAACAGTTACTTCATTGTGTAATTGTACTCTTTGCTGTAAATTTATGTATTTATACAATTTTGTAGAATAAAAATCTAATAGTTTAGTTTTCCTTTTGTTCGTTTGCTTTATTTTTGCAAAATACACAATTTGACTTCATTAAATCTCCTTTGTGTTGCTAAGTTTCTATCTATTTAAATGTTCTTGAATGTGCTCACTCTTTCTGAATATTTGGAAGCCGCCCTATCCTATCACCAACCACTACATTACATTTCTGCAGTGTTAATATAAGCTCACCAGTTCTATATATAAATAGCAATCGTTTTCTAAATGGTCCTCAGTAGAGATATGCAAAGTTGCGAAGTGTTAAGTGAACCTTTTTATTAAGTTCTCCATTAAAATGTTAACATTTGTAAGCAGAGCATGAGTACTTCAGTACTGTATACCTTTTTGATTTGGACTAACAATTAATATTATAAGACAAGCTTTCGAGAGTTCTCTCTCTTCCTATTTACAAAAGATTGAATGCGTTTAACACAGATGTGTTAAAAAACAACAACATAACAATCAAGACAGAAGATGTGGAGAATTAATGGTTAATAAACACACAGGGCAATAAATGGATGAAAGGGATAGTGAGAAACCTTGAGAGCAGCATGTATGATCCATCAGCAGTCTTTAGGGGCTGTGGGTGCATGGGGGGGGGGGGGGCGGACGATTTGAAATTAAAATTTACAGAGGCAGGTAGAAACATTATAAAAATGATGATAGTCTGTAAGAAACCCCATATCAGCATTAAGTCCTCGTTTTAGTGTCAATGAGCATTATCATTTTAAGTTCAAATGTTTAAATATTGTATAACCCTGCTTCTTATCACTAGCAAGCTGTTATATGTGCTGTATTACCTGCTGGCTCACAGGGCCTAAGTCTCTGCCACGGAGAGCCTGGGGTGCGCGCAATATTTATAACGGGTGCAGCGCCCCCACCTGCGACAGCTCTCGCCAAAGGGGGAGTGGGTCTTCGCAGGACGTATATGCAAGAATTACACTTACACAGCCAAGCTCTAAAACCAATCTCTTTTACTTGCAGATCAAACTCGCAGTACATTACATGCCATAACATTCCTATATACGGATATACAGTATATAACACGCCACGGCGGACGCCCCACAACCTGCGCCACGGCGGACGCCAACAATAATCCCCCACACCCGCCACCGGGTGAGCCCACCCCATGTCCGATCCTTACGGATTAGTCCTCCCGCTCACAGCAGGCCCTAGGTGTGTGTATGGGTGACTGCGCATCCACTATGTCTCGGGTGAATGAAAGATACAGTTGGTGCACTTGATGAAATACCTGCCGAGCACTCCGGTGCTCGGAACTGCCACGATCTTCAAAAAGAGTCTCTGTACGTTGACACCGCTCTATCTCTCTCTCTCTAGGGTCCGGGGCGTTCCCACCCAGACTCCGGCAACTCCAGGGAGGGGGTCGGAGCCCAGACCTCCCTCTCTACAGTATAGTCCCGGTCAAAACTTACAGTGCTAGGGGAACAGGAACCTTACTAAGGCGATCCCTAGCTCAGCTTGTCTCTAAGGTGACTCAGGGCTAGCTGGGCCTGGGTCACCTGGCCTGCGCCGGGGTGGTTCAACCTCCCCTCACAGACTCTCCGTCTCCTCTCCAATCAGCTCTTCCTCCACGTGCGCGCAACCACTGCCTATATCTCTGGCACCTCCTCTGCCCATTGGCTAGCCTTTCTCACCTGACCCTCCCCGCAGGGCTACTGGGTCAAGGGACAGGCTCTCTCCCGCCAAATGTACTCTCCTCCTTCACGGGCTTTTACAACTACTATTTGCAAGCGCACCCTCCCGCTCAATGGGGTGAATCCGGGGTCACGGCTACATCCTCCCCCCTGTGGATTTCAACATCCCCGTATCATTGGACAATGACAACAACACAACCAGTTATATAATGAAAAATAGTAATACATTGGGTTCTCTATCAACTTGTACATTTCACTGAACATGATAATCACTGATTGAACCCGGCTGCGAGCCCACTGCTGAGCCTCATAATGGGGTGCCCCGAACTGATCATAAGCCAACCTCGTGGGAGGTTGGCCAGCTCTTTGGCTTCTGCGAATTGGCTCTTCCGCTACCTCTTTGGGAGAGTAGCACTTCTCATCGGGTATTTCCAACTCGGCCCTTGAGGGGCTGTGCATATCTGTAAAGTCTCTTTGTGGCACAAAGCACGGGCTCTGGGGATCTAGCGGCGGACTCACTGGAGTCAGTGTCTCTGTCATGGGGCCAAGGGGCTCTTTGTCCGTAGCTCCTCCGGGAAATGCCCCCGCGGCCGGAAGGCCCCTTTGAGAGGTTCCTTCCTTTGGATCTTCCAGAATTTCTTGTTCTGATGACAGTTCCCCACTCAGGGGAGATGTAGGCCACTCTAAGTCTCCTTCTTCTAATTGGGGAATAGGGAGCAGATGATTGCGATGCCATGTCTTTATCCGACCCTCCGCGTCTTTGATCCGGTAGACTGGAAGGCCAGGCATTTGAGAAATTACTTCGTACACCCCTTCCCGCCAACGGTCAGCCAACTTATGTTTTCCCGGTACTCCCAGGTTGCGGAGCAGTACGGCATCGCCAGGTTTAATGTCTCTATGTTTTACTTTGTGATAATAGCGCCTTTTGTTCCCGGCATTCAGTTTTTCGGTGGATCTCTCGGCTTGCCCATAGGCTTTCTGTAGATTCTCTAGCAATCTTTGTACGTAGCGAAAATGGGTGGAATTGTGCACCCCATCGGTGGAGACTCTTAACTGGATGTCCACTGGCAGGCGGGCTTCACGGCCAAACATAAGAAAGTAGGGCGAGAACCCGGTAGATTCATGTCGGGTGCAATTATAAGCATGGACTAGAGTTTCCACATGGCGACTCCACTTAGTCTTCTCTACACCCGTTAGCATGCCCAGCATGTCCAGCAGAGTGCTATTGAACCGTTCGGGTAGAGCATCCCCTTCTGGGTGGTAAGGGGTAGTACGGGACTTTTTTATGTGTAAGAGGTTCAGCAATTCTTTTATTAGTTTACTTTCAAAGTCCCGTCCCTGGTCGGAGTGCAGATGTTGAGGTAGCCCATAATGCATGAAATACTTCTCCCAGAGCACCTTAGCCACCGTAATAGCTTTTTGATCTTTGGTCGGAAAGGCCTGGGCGTAGCGGGTATAATGATCAGTGATGACCAGCACGTTCCCTATACTATGGGTGTCGGGTTCGATGCACAAGAAGTCCATGCAGACTAAATCCATAGGTCCCGTACTCCTTAGATGGCCCATGGGGGCCGCTCTAGTGGGTAGAGTCTTGCGTTGAATACACCGCACACACCTACGACAGTGATGCTCCACAGATTCTCTCATTTTTGGCCAAAAAAATCTATCTCTCACTAGTCCGAAAGTCTTGTCTACCCCCAGATGTCCGTGTTCATCATGGAGGGCTTTCAACACTAAGTATTGTAGTCGTTTTGGTAACACTAGTTGGCGGCGATCCAGATGGTCATGATACTTCACCACTCGGTACAACAGTCGATCTTGTATTTCAAATTTGTCTGCCTCCCGCATTAGTATACCTCTGACATCCCCCGGAGTCTGGCGAAGCAGGCCCCGTCGCTTTTGTCGAATGGCATCACGGATAGTCCCTGCGACTGGGTCTTGTTCTTGGTAACGTACCATGTCCTCCCAAGCAATGATTTGATCGGGGGTAACATGCATCCCACTCGGGTCCCGATAGGCTTCAGGTATAGCGGTAGAGGTGCACCCTAGGGAGTCAGCCACCCGTAATTCCAAAAAGGCTACTTGCTCATCTATGATGGCTGCTGTGCCACAGAGTGCTCTCATCCCGGGCCCAGGAATCTCTTCCCACTGATCTTCGTCGGTGGTAGGGATCAACCCCGGTCACCTCGACAGGGCGTCAGCTCCAATGTTCAAAGGCCCAGGTTTGTATTTCAAGGTGAAGTTGCAATTGAAGAGCGCGGCCAACCAGCGATGCCCAGCCGCATCAAGTTTGGCTGAGGTCATGATGTAGGTGAGAGGATTATTGTCGGTGCGTACTTCGAACGACACCCCGTACAGATAGTCCCGAAGTTTGTCCACTATGGCCCACTTAAGGGCCAAGAACTCGAGCTTGTGTACCGGATAGTTCTGTTCACTGACGGTGAGACTACGGCTGATATATGCTATGGGTCGCAACCCCTCGGGATATTTTTGATGCAACACGGCTCCTAGGCCACTCAGGCTGGCGTCCACGTGTAGGATGTAGGGTAGGTCGGGATTGGCGTAGGCCAAGACCGGAGCAGCCGTCAGGCTCTGCTTTAAGTCGTGAAAGGCTTGGTCGCACTCGGGGGTCCATTTATCCCCGAAGGGCTGTTTGGCAGAGTGGTTCTTCTGGCCCGTTTCAGACGGGTATATGCGGAGCAGGCTGTTGAGGGCTTTGGCCCTACGTGAGTACCCTTCCACGAATCGCCGATATTAGCCGCAGAAACCCAGGAATGAGCGCAGCTCCCCCACATTCTCTGGGCGAGGCCAGTTAATGACAGCTTCTATTTTAGCGGGATCAGTGGCGATTCCGGCTCCGGACACTATGTGTCCTACATACGTTACTGAGGTCCGGCAGAACCGACATTTGTCCAGAGAGCGTTTGAGACCTTCTTGGGACAATCTATCCAGTACCTTCAAGAGACGGTTCTCATGTTCTTCCAGGGTTTTCCCGAAGACTATGATGTCATTTAGGTACACCAGACATTCTCGGGGGTTGAGGTCACCCAACGTCTTCTCCATTAATCGCTGGAAGTTGGCGGGTGCTCCGCATATGCCTTGGGGCACGCGGGTGAACTGATAAAACCTCAAGGGGCAGACGAAGGCTGTCTTTTCTTGATCCTCTGGGCTCATAGGGACTTGATAGTACCCAGACCGTAGATCCAGTACGCTGAACCACTGGCTCCCGTGTAGTGTATCGAGGATCTCTTCTATGCGAGGGAGGTTATACTGATCTGGCACCGTCAGATTGTTCAGCATCCGATAATCTACACACAGTCTCACAGTTCCATTTTTCTTTCTCACCACCACTATAGGAGAGGCGTAGGGGCTTCGGGATTCTGTAACAATCCCGGCGGCTTCCATGTCATTGATGGCGGCCCTCACGTCCTCCACATCCCTGGGAGCGAGTCGGCGAGAACGCTCTCTGAAGGGTTTTTCATCCATCATGCGAATGATGTGCTGGGCGTTCCGACTACACCCCACATCCATCTCCCCGGTAGAGAATACGGATCGTCTCTGTTCCAGTTGCACCCGTAATCGTTCCTTCCAGGCTCCAGGCAATCCGGACGACCCAAAATCAAAGTCCAGGGCCGCCCCTGTTGCTTCCACTCGGGTCGTGTTTACTTGCACGGCTTCTTCCACTGAACTAACAGGATAGATCCTTCATATCCGCTGCCCAACATCGATGGCCAGGGGGAAGGGCGATAGATTCTGCACCATCACATCAATTCGTCTAGGAAGGGCGCCCCGCCAATGGAGAAATTCGGGTATGAGCTGATACCCTCGCCTCACATCCTCCCCGGGGGTACTTTCTAGCGAGAATTGCTGGTCTTCGGCTAGGCGCTCCTCATAAGCGCACCAAGCGGTAATTCTTTGCGTTTCTCCGGGGAAAAGCTTTGTCCACCCCTTCCTTCCACAGAACAGCAGCCCGTAGTCATCTGAAGGAGGGGAAGGCTGGGCTGGGTCGGCTTGAACCAACTGCAGCTGTAGGCTGGACATGGGGAGCTCTTTAGTCTCGTGTAGATAGGCCCGGATGACCGCCTGTACAATATCAGCATTGGTACAGAGGATAATAGGGTACTTGGGGGTGTCTCGGGGTTCCGGACACACCAAGGCGTCCTCCTTCATAGGGTGAGATTTTCCCGTGTTGAGCTGTTGTATTTCCAGATCCACTGTCACTAACCCGTCGATGGGGTAGTCGTCGTTGCTTAGCCCGCGTACCTTGATGTGGTCCGCCGGTCGCAGCGGACGCTTTTGAAGATGACGATCATAGAACCCTCGGTATATGATGGTGACCTGGGATCCGGTGTCTAGTAGTGCAGAAGAGTAGATTCCATCCACCAAAACCCGGATCAACGCTACCGGTCCCACCCTACTAACATCTTCTACCGGCTTGGCCCCTCCGGACGGGGTCCCGTCTGTGTCGGCATCCGTCGCATACATCCCGCAGACCATAGCCTGGGATGGGAACTTCTAGGGCGAGGGGCTCCGGGGTCGAGAAGCGCCAAGGCGGCAATCGTAGGATAGATGCCCCCGCTTCCCGCACTTGTAGCAGGACATATCTCTGGGGGTAGCCCGGCGATCAGGCGGAGGGGACGACCGTCCTGCGAAAGTAGGTTTTTCGGAGCCAGGCTGGTCCGGTGGTTCCTCTTTCTTTTCCATACTTCCTTTGGATTTAGTGCTACTGCTAGCTTTCGGCCTCTGAGGGGAGTGTAGCATTAGATGCGTCTCATGTTCCTTCACCTATTGCAGTAGTTGGATGAACGAAGGGGGGGGGGGCCGGGTGAGGTGATCACGAATCATGCTGGCTATGGGGTGAGAAGGGCTGGATCCGCGGAGGTACTGCTTCCGAAGATACTCATTCATCTGGGAGGGTAGCACATATTTATAATGCAGCAGCGGCCCGAGCGATATTTGCACACGGTGGATATAGGCGGACAGCTCTTCCCCCTCCTTCTGGTTTATGGCATAGTACTTTGCCCACAACGCCCCATCATCCTCTTTCGCGCTATAGGCTTCGGCCCGGAATTCTATCATCAAGCGAGAGGTTAGCTCGGGGTGCTGTTCGCGGTGTATACTGATCAGGGTGGCCGCTGGGGGCCGCAGGCACTCCATGAGTCTCTGTCATTTTACTACATCGGTGCACGACCACTCTTCCATCACTCCCCACGTGTGCTCTTTCCACGTTTCCACCCCATCTTCCACGGTAGGTACAGGGAGGGTCCCCGAGAAAGCTTTTAGCTTCCGGTAGTTCTGGACGTGGGTAGCCAAGGTGAGCGCTTCGACTAGCGGCGGCAAACTTGGGGGGGCTAGATAACTGGTCTATCTTGTCATTTAGTTTTTGAGGCATATTACTACTCACTCCAGCCTCAACGGAGGCGCTGGATCCGGGTCACTGGACACGGAGCGGCAACTACCGACCTCACTCTCGGCATAGTGAATCAAAGGGAGGGTGGGGTCGTCCTCATCCAACGGACTTACGAGGAGATCTCGGAGGGGGTAAACGAATGGACTACCGCCGGGCGGTGCATCAGGCAAGACCAGGGATTGCGGAATGGCAGGTTCGAGCGCTAACAGGTTACGCCGACAGTCCACAAGTAAGGTATTCCACTTGGAGTCGTGGTCTACCATTACATCTACCAGGCGAGCTTTGGCAAAACCCGGGAGTTGTCGCAAGGCCGTCTGTAAAGTCTCTAAGGTGCCATGGGAACTCGGGCCAGCACTACGGCGCGATGAGTAGGCGTGCGTACTTGACGGGCCCAGTCTCGTATCTCGTGACGGGTGGGCAAAGCCATGGTGATCACAATTTAGGTTCGAGGGGCACCCCAGGTCTGAACTTTCAGCAGCGCCTCCAAATGTAACCCTGCTTCCTATCACTAGCAAGCTGTTACTATGTGCTGTATTACCTGCTGGCTCACAGGGCCTAAGTCTCTGCCACGGAGAGCCTGGGGTGCGCGCAATATTTATAACAGGTGCAGTGCCTCCACCTGCGACAGCTCCCGCCAAAGGGGGAGTGGGTCTTCGCAGGACGTATATGCAAGAATTACACTTACACAGTCAAGCTCTAAAACCAATCTCTTTTACTTGCAGATCAAACTCACAGTACATTACATGCCATAACATTCCTATATACGGAACTGCCACGATCTTCAAAAAGAGTCTCTGTACGTTGACACCGCTCTATCTCTCTCTCTCTCTCTCTCTCTCTCTCTAGGGTCCGGGGCGCTCCCATCTGGACTCCGGCAACTCCAGGGGGGGGGGGGGGGTCTGAGCCCAGACCTCCCTCTCGACAGTATAGTCCCGGTCAAAACTTACAGTGCTAGGGGAACAGGAACCTTACAAAGGCGATCCCTAGCTCAGCTTGTCTCTAAGGTGACTCAGGGCTAGCTGGGCCTGGGGCACCAGGCCTGCACCGGGGCGGTTCAACCTCCCCTCACAGACTCTCCGTCTCCTCTCCAATCAGCTCTTCCTCCACATGCGCGCAACCACTGCCTATATCTCTGGCACCTCCTCTGCCCATTGGCTAGCCTCTCTCACCTGACCCTCCCCGCAGGGCTGCTGGGTCAAGGGGCATGCTCTCTCCCGCCAAATGCACTCTCCTCCTTCGCGGGCTTTTACAACTACTATTTGCAAGCGCACCCTCCCGCTCAATGGGGTGAATCCGGGGTCACGGCTACAATTGCATAGAGATCATGCTTTTCCAAAGTTTGCTTATACGACCGTTTACTACATACGTGAGTTTCGCTAAACGTAAAGCACAATTTGCAAAAATCATAGTCACGGTCACCAGATATGGATTTCTATGGAGGAGTTTGTGTTGGTGACTTTAGGCAAACTTGGACATATTTGTGACTTTCACTAACCTCCAATATCCAAAATTCACCAAATTCACACCGGGGGAAGGTTTTGCCCATCTCTAGCGTTCATCTTCAAAGCAGCAAATACTATTATCCTATTACTATAATTTGTTTCTTTGTAGCGTATTACTGCTTACTTTTAATTGAAACAAAGCTTTTTCTATCAGGAAGTTCCCCTTCTACTAGAATTTTAATTGTGTTGTTATTTGCATATCTTACAAGATCTTAGAGAAATGGAATTTCAGTTCTCGATGCTGCTTTATTCAGTCACATTTCCAGATATGGTTAGAATGTGAATATTAAAGTATTTGTCTTTGCTGTGTAAATTACTGGCATGTATGCTGGCAATGGGAATTCATTTGATCAAAAAGGCAGTAATTACATAATAGATCCCAACACAAATTGATTTCCATACATTTACTTCAAATGTTCCTCAAGGAATAATAATCTCTAAAAGCAATTTGAGGTGTTTTACAAACATCTGTACTAAGCATTTTTTTTTAATGTCTCAAATATGTATGGTAAACATTGCCCGCGGCTTGCAGTTACAATAACAACTGCTACCGTAAGCGTAAAACTAAAGTCAGTTGCTGATAGAGCACAAGAACAAGCGGTTTAGCTAACATGTCTAAAATGTTAATAAATAGTCAGCAGCGAAAAAATACTACTTATGACAGACCACATTGACATCTCAGACAGGCCCACGACCCTGCTTTTCCCATTATCTCTTAGCATACAGTGCTTCCACTGCAGCCAGGAATTCTGGGTAATGACATGCAAATAGGCACACAGTGTCACTTTTTGTTTCATATCCATGTTAACATGAACTCCTGTAAGCTTATGCCTGACGTATTACACAGATTTCTCAGCATAGCGTGGGTTAAAAAAGTGCATGGCCAGTAAACCTACTCACAGCTTTTTCAACCTTTTGGGTCTCATCAGTGTGACACTGGAGGGTTTTTGTCAATTTTTTTACTCACCATAAGTTTGTTTGTGTCTGATAATAAATAGTCACAATTATGAACAGTTGAATCGTATATAACATGCAGCCATCTCTCTCTGTAGCAAGAATCAGAAATGCAGACATACTTTTACAATGAGCACATACAGCCTAAAATGTGTAGCACGTAACAATGGAATGCATTGATGTTTCCACTTTTATATCTCATGTATGCACATTTTATTTTATTATTATATTCTGCTGATTGTTCAGAACATTTTAGAGATCCTTCCCTTAATACCTAAGCTGTGTATCGCTCGGCAGTCAGAAAGAATTGCTGTATATTAGTACTCACCCAAAGGTTAACATGGTGTTGAAGATGTGATTATAAGAACCCTACACAACAGTTAATTTATATTTGGTGTGCCGCTGCACCAAACTGCACTTAAGTGCTGACATTCTGGAAACATCCACGATGTACCTCTGAGAAGGAATCTACTAATGACGCTTCAGTGCATCTCCTTGTCAAGAATCCTTTCAAACGCTTTATTACACTGTATAATTTGGGATGATCAGCACAGGATAGATCTACAGTACACTTTAAAATTCATAAAGGCCAAATAACTCTGACAATTTGATCATAACTCTCACTTTCTCTTTTAGGCTGAGATTAGCCCGTGCAGAATGAAGAGGAGAATCAAAGCTTGCATTGGAATATATGTAAAAGCAAAGCAATATGTAGAATAGAATAATGAAGGAGTTATGGATAAAAGTACTGCAATCAAACATTTGTATGTAGAGTTTAGTGAAAAAATATGTAATACTTACTTGTTTACCAGTTAAACCAAGCCCCACATATTTTAAGAAATTCATGTTTTTTCTTGCTTTTCCCATTACCACCCAAATCACATTCGGGAACTTGTGAATAATGTTCATTTAAACTTCTCTAGCTGAGACACATTTGATTCAAACCTTACATGTTTGCTTTCCATATAGATATGGCCGTCTATACTGTGTTTGTGACCAGGATTAGCAAATACAAAAAGTCTTTGGGGATCCTTTGTGATAATGAATGCACGGTTTTCAGCAGCAGCGGTCTCCTCCTGGGTATATATTCAAAACATCCACAAAAAGGAATGAGGCGTCTGTATCAAATAAATATTTATCAGTGCCCTACCAAAACAAAAACTGTACAGTAACCCACCGTGTGGCTTTCAGAAAGATGCAATGGGAAGCACTCACTGTTCCAGATTTAGGCCATGCACGTTATTCATGATGTGGAACGTCTGCGATCTGGGGGTCCTCTTACAATAGCTCCTTGTCATAAATCAGGGGTGGCCAACTCCAGTCCTCAAGGGCCCCCAAAAGGTCAGGTTTTAAGGATATCCCTGATTCAGCACAGGTGGCTCAGTCAGTTTTCAATCAACGTCAGACGTGATCCAACAGATAAATACGTCCAATTTTTTCCTTAAAGCCACTTCAGTTTCCCTCAAAAAGACGTTATCGCTGTAAAGGGTGCATGACATGTTGGAATAGAGTCATTGAGGGGACTCAATTTAAGCATCCCCATTCAGGCAAATCTATTGTAATTAAACACTGTGTAACTTGACAGGCTACTTTAGTGATATACCTTATCTTTTGCCAATGTGGACTAGTGCATGTAGGCAAAACAGAGAGGACATTTAAGGAAAGAATGAACAGGTATCGTTCAAGTATTCGGTTGGCTCTAACTAGAGGAGAAACAGAAAAACCAGTTGCGAAACATTTTCTCGGTAAAGGATACCAACTGGACACACGTACATGGTCATCGATCATGTTGATACCCCTATATGAAGGGGGGGGACACAAAACACTCACTTTTCCAACGGGAAGCCAGGTGGATTTTTGAATGTGACACTGTAACCCACGTGGATTAAACCAAGAACTCAGATTCTCGTGCTTTCTCTAACGAATTCCTCTCTGTTGGGTTTATTTGAGTTGCTCAATATATTTAATGTTTTGTTTACTTTATAGTTTGCTCTAGGATAATGTGATGTCTTTCTGTAATTTACCCATGGACCTTAAGTGTGGGAACTAATGGGATAAGGACTCCTATTTATACATATTATAACCGATGGTAGTATGCCTCACCTCTATTATTGGGTCTCTGTTCGAATGTGTCATGATTGTGCTTGCCACAAACCAGGACCGGAGCGCGGGGCTGAGGTGGGGTTACATAATTACCGACCCGAGACCACGTAGTCGGATCCGGATTGCGCAGTTCCTAGTCGTACATAGCAGGGTCGGGACTGGAGAGGGCAGCATAATCAGTGGACGAGCCAGGGTCAGGATTGGAGACATCAGGGTAAACGTTATCCAAGTCGAGTTTCGGCAACAGGAAGTCAAGTAGGTCCCGCTTCAGCGTAATAGCTGCAGGGCGGGAGCGAGTTCTGCGCGAGTGGCAATCACCGCGCATGGTACCGGTCTCAGCAAGGAGAAGGCTGACCGGAGTGGGCACACCACCAGGCAGCAGTGGTAAACCAGCGCTTCAGCACAGAAGTCCAAAGCTGGCCGCTGCAAGGGAGAGGGCAGCAGGCCACGGGATCCAAACAGTAACCTCTGCTAGGGGAGAATGCAGCAGGTTGCAGAATCCAGGCAGGCAGAACTCAGGCCTCTGCGTAGAGAGAAGCAGCAAGCCTTCAGGGAACAGGAACAAAGGCCTCTGCGTAGCGAGCAACAGCAGGCCACCGGAACCAGGACTAGAGACGAGAACTGGAAACTAGAGCGTAGCGAAATTGTTAGTAACACACAAGACAAGCCAGAGGGCTTGTGGAAGAACACATGTAACGTCCATAAAGGATTTATGCTCGGCACTGAATCAGTGCTAAAACCTAGTATATAAAGGGCAGTGTGCCAATCACAGGAGGGAGGTGTGTGAGAATTCCTCCAATGACGGAGCACCGGCTACGACAGCAGAGATAGCTAGCATAGGTGCTTATAGATTGCCAGAGGGAGTAATTAGAAACTGCACAGTTCTGCAATGCTATAACCAAAAGCAGAACCGTATTCCTTACAGAATAATAATGATGGTCCTGTTGGGGATATATCATGTCAAATTATTGCAGTTGATTGGCTTCAATTTGATTGCACTACTAGTACTGTCCATGACACCACTTGTTTGGTTGTAACGTGAACTAAGGTACTTTTTCTTCTTGCTTGGTTGCAACATATTAAAAAAGATGTGGGAGAAGTTGACATTTCACACATACAAGGATGCTTATCCTAGTAGCTTTGAAGTGTGACAAACTGTTTCTAAATTCCACTTTAGAAGAGGATTTGCATGCTTTGCTATTCTGTAATCCCCAATCGCATGTCCAAATGTCTAAATGGCTTTTTAAGAAGTGATTTCACTCTTGCTCTGACAAACCGATTTGTTTGTCAAAAAAAGCCTCAATCTCGAATTTTTTTGTCCACAACTGCTATTCTAGTAGTTCTGTTATGTAAGCTGCTTCTAAAAACTCTCATTTTTTTAACACCATCTAATGGGTGGCGAGATTGATATTGCAAATTACATCCAGAGCCTGAAATATGGGTTTGGCTGAGAGCGCAAAACCCATAAAACAGACTGGGGAGAGAGTTAGCACCCCCTCAGGTCATTCTGCTTCTTGAGCGCGTACAGACCAGGCGGATTGGTTGTTAAACCGTACGGTTTGTCACTTTTTTTAGAAGCGGTTTAGAAGACATGATTTGAAATGGAGAATATCGTTTTTTCTCACATTTCATTCTGCTTCTTGTGAACATGCGAAACCGTGCGGTTTGGCAATGACAACTTCGGAGCTACTAGAATAAGCCCCATTGTGTTACAACTTGACCTTGGAAGGTAGATTAGACTCAACATATACATAGATAAATGTTCTTCCTACAATATCATAATCATTTTGTAGTGTCCTTGAGCTTATACTAGTTACGTGATTTAAGGTACTATATATATATATATATATATATATATATATATATATATATATATATATTTCTTGCTAATAATGATTATACTCACCTTAAAATATGTGAACGATTCATGGTATTCTTCAATACTGGAGATATTTAATTGAATCTAGGATTCTCTATTATAAATTGTCAATACAAGCACAAATTTAGACCACTGTTCATTTTTTGCATAATTTGGGGGATATATCTGTTTAACAACCTATGAGACTAGGGATGTCTCTAGTGGTTTAATACTTTGCTTGACATGCAAGGTGTCCCTTCGCTTTGAGTTGTCCACATTTCATCATTGACTCATTGATATGGTGCCAGATAATGACAAAATTCAAAGATCTATGCAATCATGGTCACTGTTCAATCCATTGGAATATTTACAGTGTAATATACTATCGCTTAAATGAACAGCCACATCTTTTTTTTTTTAATGCCCAGATTACCATGTTAGTGAATTCTGTCTTTTCTCATAATATGATTAGATTAAGGTACTGTAGTAAATGAATTATATTTATTCAACATATTAGCATGTTTAGATATACGTAAGCTTAGGTTAGCTACTATATTGACAAGATATCAGGCGTTCTATATAGGCTCGTTTCCGAAACAAAGTCACATGGTTATGTTTGTGTCAATGTTTGGTTCATTTTTTTACCACTTTGGTGATCAATACACATAAGTTTTGTACACGTTTTAACACTCTATAGTACGATATTGACACTTAGATTTTCTTATATAGGTTTAGCCTATGTCTGTATGTATATAGCGTTGCTAAGAAACCGTGCTCCAAAAGGTTTTGACGCCCCTAGGCACGCAGAAACCTATGCATTACGTGAACACGCCCACTCTTGATGGTATTTAAGCTGTGTTTTTATTATATGTGATATCTTGACAAAGGTCAGAGTTGCGGATCGAGACGTCGATCTCTTCACATTAAATACGTTTATATTTTTGCAAAAGTCCTCTGGAGAGCTGTTTTCCCCTCGTATGAGAGCGTTCTCTAGTATCAGTAGAACTTTTACATTTTGATTTGAAGGTTAACAACCGTACTTAGTACAACATCTATCACCTTTTTGGATCTGAGTATTACAGAGAGCACAAGGCTCATTGGACGGCGACACATGACATTCGTTGGTGCGCATAATGAAGGTACTTAAATGCCGGTTTTAACGATTGTTTGATACCCCTTGATAAACGGCGCATGGCCCGAAATGCGTAGGTGCGTTTTTATTGTATCAAGGGTCTGTTATGATCCAATAAATGTTCTCATTTTTCTAATGTGAGCCTCTTCCAGATTTGTGGCAGTACTCTGCCCTGTTTCTATTTTTGTCTGCTTTATTTTTGGGTCAGATTTTGCTGTTGTGGTCTGTACTGTGCTTTTTCACTCTATCACATTGCTCTGATTTGTATATAGATTTTTCGGCTACTTTCAGGCCAATACATGATTTCTATTATAGATTAATAAATATTCCTGTATACATCTGTAGATTCTGGCTGCTGACTGTTCCATCTATATCCATTTTCCCTTATAGGATAATGGACTGATATGGTGTAATATTTTATACCAGCTACACCTCATTATACTACATGATTGCACTATCTGTCTGCTTCATGCCTAGTCTTTACTAACAACATTATAGAGGTGTTTAGCTGTGACTGTGTCCGGTTTTGATGGTTACCTACCATCATTGCTTATTTAGCCTATATTTTCCCCCTATCTGTCAAATAATTGTTTATGTCAGATTAGTTATTAGGGGGAAGTTTCTTGGCCCATCGCTACACTTTTTTGATTTTTTAATTACTGTTATACTTACATTCAGTAATATATGTTTTAAGTCAATGCTTTATTAAAAAGTTATATTTTATATTACCTGTGGTGTGCATTTAAGTGAATTTCTCCCTGAGCACACTACAGTACCTTGTGTTCTCAATTGTTTTCTGATTCACTTTCAGTTCATGGTTTGCACCCACCTATTATCACTATTGCTTATTACACTTTTGTCTACTAGTATGGCCCTTAGTTGATCACTTCCTACCATCCCTTCCTTTTTCCCTGACTTTGTATATGAAGCAAACGTGTGTGTCCTAATATTACATGTTAATTCAATACAAATATTTATTCTATCATATGGAATAATAGTTTTACTGACTATGCATAAGCGTTTGTATATGATTGTAAGGAGACATTTTAATGAATATTCATTTTGTGTGCTTATTTATAAACAAGAACAAATTACAATATACAGTAGTTGTAGTCACATAGGTTCATGACTTACAATGTGTATTTTGTCATTTGGAAATTGGGAAAACATTTTCACGTAAACTACATTCTTGAGAAATTTGTATTTTTGTTGTTGTTTTCAAATAGGATGCATGAACTAAAGTTTTTTTTGCCCTTGTCAATGACACACGATGAATCCAAGCTCTATCTATAAAAAGTATCAGTATCTGGCACAATTCAGCACAAATAATCATATTCCCAGAAGTCTATGTAAACACTCTGAAAAGGAAGAAACCTTTTAATTAGTGCCTTTGCATAAGATAGAACATAAGAAATCAGCAACATAAAAAGTCACTTGTCACATAATTTATTTTTCTCCTTGTCAACTTCATCTAGCAGTTTAATAGAGGGAAAGTAAGATAGGAAGCTTTGATGGGTATTTTGGGTAACTCAATTAAAATGTAATTTTGTGCTATTCCTGTATAATTTTTCCATATTATGTTTCCTTTGTTGGTGTTTCTTAGAATTTCAAAACCTTTGATAACTCTGCAGCTTTAGATACCTGTATAAAGTAAAGGACAGCTCTTGTGTCTATGTGAACACACCTATAAAATATTAAATAACTACAATACAGCTGTCCTGACTGCATAACTAATCTTGATGACACTTTGGGGCCTATGCAGTAAGCATTCATAAGCCACTTATCGAGCACTTATTGCCCAAAATGCCTACGGCTATTCAGTAAGCCTTGATAAGTGGGCGATAAAGGCCTGAATCGCCCCCCAAATTTTTGTTTAAAAACAAATCGCAGAGGGAGCAGCGATAAGCCACTTATCGGCGCTTTTCGGAATGTTCATAAACTCGTGCAATTCTATTTATTTATTTATTTATAAAATATATTACCAGGAAGTAATACATTAAGAGTTACCTCTCGTTTTCAAGTATGTCCTGGGCACAGAGTTAAAATGACAAATAATACATGGTTACAAATACAGATACATAAGTGAACAGGGTATACATTACATACAAGACATTGTGTGCACAGTTAAAGATAATATATATTATGGGCGTATGTAACAGTTACAAACCAGATTAAAATGTGTGACAGCTTTGGTTTTTAAAGAACTTAAACTGGTGGTGGATGTGAGAGTCTCCAGCAGGTTGTTCCAGTTTTGGGGTGCACTCACCCTTGCAATATGAAGGGTGTCCTCATCAGCATACTGCAGGTTTTGTGAATTTTGCTATCACAGGTAATTGATGCTTTCTGAATACCGTGATAGCAACACTCAAAAAATGGCAATTTGAATAGGCGGGCGATTTTTTTTATGAACACTTACTGCATAGGCCCCTTTTATTTAGATGACTATGCATAACATGACAAGGTGTTACCAGAACGATAACTTACATTGACCATGATATACAAAAAAGGATGGGGAGCAGCGTTGGTCCTTTTTCCATGTAGTAAAATAATAGGTTAGGGAGAAGTAGGGAACAATGGATAGTGGATAAGTTACAAGCTTTTGAATCTCTCAGAGTTCTTTATCAGGTAGAAAGGTATGGCAGAGAGAATATTGGATACAGTATTGTAGATAGATGGTATATAGTTATAACTGATTTTTATTAGTGCCTTACCTGATTAAGAACCCAGAGAGGTTTCAAAGCTTGTAACGTATCAATTATCTATCTGAATGACACTATGTACTGTCATATTACAAACATATGTTTGGTGCTTTTTACATCATAATCAAAAAAGTGTAGTAGTTGTATTTCCATTCTTTGTGTATAACGAGTAGTGACTAAGACATATTCTATATTAATATCTATTTAATTAGAAATCATAAGAGGAAAAAACAAGGCAACGCGTGTCCTGTCCTCCTGGCTCTGTTTAGGTTTACTAATGTTTTTACAACATGGATTGCAAACACAGAATGTAAACCTCTAAAGCTTGCATCTTTCACTCTGTTTTGTTTATATCCCATCCTGGGTCACAAAAGTGACTGAGGCGGAGCAGCTACGCTGCTGGCATAGGTTACCTAAAGAGGAGAGGTATTAACCTCTGCCATTTATGTTGGTTGTGCTGACAGCCTAGTTGGTCACCTCTGTCAATTTGACTCAGGTGAATATAATAACATAAACATAAAAGTCTCACAATGCAGGATAAGGCCCCAAACCCTGCTTACAGAAAAAAGCCTGCCGCTGACCGTATATTATTTGCTAAGTTATAAGTATAAAAGATATCACCTAGTACTGAAGTACTCATTTATTTTGCACTAAGTTAAACTCACAAATTATTTTCCAGCAGATGCTGCAAATCCACAGGTATATTTTACTTTAACAGGAAACTCCACAAAGCATCTTTATGATATGAAGACAAGGTGATCTCTGCAAGGCTGCATACCCATACGTTTGATTATTATGATTTGTCCACAACCCATCCACGAAAAATGATACATTTCAACAAAGCTTGGAAAAGCAGACACTGAAATTGTACAAAACTGCCAAGATGCATCTACAATTCTACATCCAAACTGTATATTGGATTTTACAAGAATCAGAGCTTAGTACTCAGTGGAAAAAGGAAGAGTTGTTGAGGCATCCTAATGAATACCCAGCAGGTATCAAAGCATTTGCTGGTGTTAATTCAAAGAAACAATAAATTAGTATCATGGAAACACAAAATAATCTGAAGGAGCACTAGAAATGGAGATATATTTTAATGTCCAATAAGCTGGCAACTTATATCAGAAAAGACTTCTCTCAATAAAGTAAGGTAATATAACATAAATGTACATTTGTTTTTTCACAGTAAAGGAATTGAAACCAAACATGTATACTTTAGAAAACAGATAGTCTTGTCTTACATGAATGCTTACACAATAGTAATCACCTTGACTTGATCATATGTTTTTCAAACAAGATACATGTACAATATGTGATGAATATTAATGTTGCATGCTTGACTGAACAGCAGAAAGCTGGGTGCTGTCAACTATATCCTACTGAATAGGATCGACAAGTAAAAAGAATAGCAATCCCAAGGTTGACTCTGACAGCACAGTATTGTGCATTATTACAGTGCCTTAAGGCAGCCATGAAAATAGACTTCTATACACTGAAGTCTGCTATCGTTATTTGTATAATATAAAAGCAGTCCAGAAAACAAGGTACTCACATATGTGTAGATAAAGGTGGTAATAGGGTGCAGACCATCCTGGTGTCTGCAAGGCAGCACATCTGATTTGAGAAAACAGGACAGACGCACAAAGATCCAGAAGTGAAATTTATTCCTCAACGTTTCAGCTCCCAACTGAGCCTTTATCAAGAGCACCAAGTGTTCTTACTAAATGCTGTGTGGGAGCCGAAACTTGAGGAATACATTTCACTTTTGAATCTTGGAGTGCCTGTCCTGTTTTCTCACATCAGATGTGCTGCCTTGCTGACACCAGGATGGTCTGCACCCTATTAGCACCTTTATGTACACATATGTGAGTACCTTGTTTTCTGGACTGCTTTTATATTATACAAATAACGATAGCAGACTTCAGTGTATAGAAGTCTATTTTCATGGCTGCCTTAAGGCACTGTAATAATGCAGAATACTGTGCTGTCAGAGTCAACCTTGGGATTGCTATTCTTTTTGAAGAATCAATTATTGTCAACTTTTGCTTAAGCTTTTGATCAAATACTATTTAATGACACCGGTTTCCATTACCAGTGCTTCTAACTCACTTGGATATATATATATATCTATATATATATATATATATATATATATATATATATATATATATATATATAGATATATATATATTCTGTTTAGAGGGTAGACGTAATAGTTGGCAAATGGTTTTAAACAATATCAAGAAAATTTATATATATTAACATCAACCATAAAATGTGACACAAAATATGGAAGTATATCAAACGTCCTTTACAGCTGAACAGTGTAAAGCAGATGTATAGTTTGAATTCTATAAGTTTTCTGTAAAAAGAACAATGAGTTCCGTTAGTATACTCCAGCACACGTTTGGCGTATGATGCAAATATTCTGAACAGTAGTTGCATAACCTTGATATTCTTGATTGGCTTGAGTCTCACATTCAGAGTGCTTCTTAAAAATGACCATCCACTGTAGACAACCCTGGGTCAAATACATTTAGTATTCTTTACCTTTTTGAAGCAGCCGTAGCTTTGTGCTCTAGGGAAACCAAGAGGTCATGATTTCAGGCCAATAAATACACAGACCTAAGCAGGTTGCCTTAGTGATAATTACAATAAAGTTAACTGGTTAATTATGTATTAATTATCGAAACCTTGGAAACCTGGCGATTGAGGAATGAACTTAGATAACCTTGACATACTGTACAGCATACTAATATGCTAAAGGAAATTGGATCAAAGGTACTGCACCATAAACAAAGAAAAACCTCACAAGCAGTGCCCATGTAAGGAAACACACTATTGTGTCTATTGTGTACTATTTGATCAAAATGAGTTGAGTTAGAAATGTAGGATGTACTCAGCATGTATTGTGCTCTTGGATGAAAACATTAACATAGATAAGCAAGACCATTGGCACTGTTGTGCTGACAAATATTCCATTATAGGTTTTGCATAAACATTGAACAAAGAAGTGAAAGTGGCATTATTAATTAGTCAAAATATAGATTATAAAACAGTTAATATTGCAAGAGCACAACAAAATTACTCAGCTGGCTGCTTATACAATTCTTAGTTCAAACTCATTGCTGTTCTTCATAAACAACCAAGGGCGGTTTTAGAATTTTGCTGCCCATAGGTCGCCATAGGCATTTACCTTTTTGCCGCCCTGGCCTCCTCCTCTTGCAGCGTCCCGACGGCACAAGGACGCCATGCGACGTCATGTTGCCATGGCAATGGGACACCACGTGATGTCGCGTAGTCATTTGATGTCATGACGCTGCAGAAGGAGGAAGGCAACGCTGCAGGAGGAGGGATGAGACCTTTACAGAGGCCCCCGCGCTCTCCCCCATAAATCAGTTTCATTGTTGTGGGGAAGAGAGCGGGGCCTTTAAAACCACAACACAGGCTGACCGCAGCGCTGCTGGGACACGGCTGCAGACAGAGAGACGGCTGCACAGCTCATCTAAAAGGTGAGTACCGATATTCTCTCCCTGCAGGATGGCCTATTCAAACAAAGGATTAACGCTGTGGGGGTCCCATTCAAATGCTTGGACCCCCCGAACATTAATCCTTTCAGGCTGCAAAATGTACTGTTCTTGAGGCCGCAGAAGGGTTGCGATTGGGCCACATTTATTTTGTGTGTTTTTTCGTGCACACTAGGACAGTAAGTCTTACTGCATCTGTGCAAGACTTTGCTCAATTTCTCATACAGTACCTTGTCAGGGAGCTGAATCTGCGCAGGCTGTGAGTAGATATACCGATGGAATAATGAAGGGAGCTGTCACGTACGACCCCCTGCTAGCATGCGACCTGCATACGGGACAAGGGTTAATACTGACGCTCGCAAGCGCACCCATTCTTCACCTCCGCAAAGGTCTGTCAAATGGACCCTATCTCCTCTAAAGAATCAGGATCAATACACAGCCTGCAAGCTGCCCCACTCTTCACCTCCTCAAGGTCCCTCAAATGAGTTGTATCTCTCATCAAGCTGTCCCAATAGACCACCGCCACAAACAGCACACAAGTGAGCACGTGACTTTGACATGCAACCAGGGTTAATACACAAGGCTACTCTAGCCAACCCCCCTTTCTCCTCTGCAAGGAACCAGCGAGTTAGTATTAACCCCTACTCAATTGCACATCATAACTATCCACTGCCACCACCTGAGCTTATGCAAATATGATAAAAGATCTTTGACTAAAATATCCGCCTGGGCCTCAGGTCCCTGTTTATTATAGGAAAAACTATGCACTTTAACACAAAATCAGTTGTAGTAACATGTGCCCGAATTTATTAAGTTATTCTCTCCAGCGTGCACCAGTTCATTCAGAGCCCAAAGCATTACTTATTAAATGTGTTTATATATATATATATATATATATTAGAGAAACAAGAGAAAAAGCGCCCGATCCATGTGTAAAATCTGGTAACAAAATTTTAATCAATTAAACCCAGGCGCTGTTGAATCTTTCAATTAATATATATATATATATATATATATATATATATATATATATATATATATATAGACATATGGCCGCCTTGTGTTACTGAATACACTTTTTTGATACCATACCTGCAGTGTGCTGTCTCTTTTTGGCTATCAGGATCCCCTGGTCTCCATATGTCTACATACTCTCTATGGGACAAGCATCTGCCTCCTGCAACAAAACCGTGAGTGCTAATCTCCATACCTGACTATATATATATATATATATATATATATATATATATATATAAAGTGTTCGACAATCCTATACATTTACACGCCCGGGGCGGGTGGATTTTTTAACCTCCGGGCGAGTAAATATTGGCCCAAGCAGCATACGTGCTTGTTTTTTTACATTTCCCTGCTCGCGCTGAAATTAAAAAAAAAACTCCCCCTACCTGACAGCTGATTGGCGCGCGCTCCCAGGCTTCGTGTTCGCGTGGCCAGGCTCTATATGAGCCCGCCCCAAACGAGCGGCCATTCTTTCTGGCCGTAGATCTATTGGAGAGTAAGTACTCTCCAATCTCGGCATGCTGCGGCCCCTCTGCTCCTTCCCTGCAAGCCCCCTTACTCCCCGCTTCCCGCGCGGGGCAGGAGATGGTATTGGGGTGTCCGCCCTTCTGTCCCTGTCCCCGGCCTTCTTCCGATCCCCGCGCGGGGCAGGAGATGGTAGTGGGGTGTCCCCCCTTCTGTCCCTGTCCCTGCTTACCCCGACTTCCCGCCGATCCCCGCGCGGGGTTGGAGATGGTCACGGGGGGGGGGGGGGTGGGCGAGCGGGGCAGTGGTGGTGGTGCTCGGTCTGCCCGCCTCACCACTAGCTTCATGCCGACGAGGGGAGCAGTGCAGTGGCGGCCACGGCAGGGCTGACTGTCCCCTGGGGCGCCCGCTGGGGGACACCTCACCACGTGCCTCCCACCCACCCTGCCACCTCCCCAAAACTTCCACTACGCACGCGTGAGTGTGTGTGTGTGTGTGTGTGTGTGTGTGTGTGTGTGTGTGTGTGTGTGTGTGTGTGTGTGTGTGTGTGTGTGTGTGTGTGTGTGTGTGTGTGTGTGTGTGTGTGTGTGTGTGTGTGTGAATGTGTATGGGAGTATGTGTGTGACACCAGAGGTACCCCCCCGAATCAGTCACCGCCCACCCCCAGTCAGTCACCCCCCCCAATCAGTCACCCCCCCACCCCCAATCAGTCACCCCCCCACCCCCAGTCAGTCACCCCCCCACCCCCAGTCAGTCACCCCCCCAGTCAGTCACCCTCACCCCCAGTCAGTGTCAGTCACCCCCCACCCCCAGTCAGTGTCAGTCACCCCCCACCCCCAGTCAGTGTCAGTCACCCCCCACCCCCAGTCAGTGTCAGTCACCTCCCACCCCCAGTCAGTGTCAGTCACCCCCGCCCCCAGTCAGTGTCAGTCACCCCCAGTCAGTGTCAGTCACCCCCGCCCCCAGTCAGTGTCAGTCACCCCCCGCCCCAGTCAGTGTCAGTCACCCCCCGCCCCAGTCAGTGTCAGTCACCCCTGCCCCACCCACCCAGTCACCCCTGCCCCACCCACCCAGTCACCCCTGCCCCACTCAGTCACTCAACCAGCCAGTCACTCACCCAGCCAGTCACTCACCCAGCCAGTAACTCACCCAGCCAGTCACTCACCCAGCCAGTCACCCAGCCAGTCACCCACCCACCCAGCCATTCACCCAGTCAGACTCCCAACCACCCAGCCAGTCACCCACCCAGCCAGTCACCCACCCAGCCAGTCACCCACCGACCTAGCCAGTCACCCACCCACCCAGCCAGTCACCTACCCAGCCAGCCAGTCACCCAGTCCTCCAGTCATTCACTCAGTCACCCAGTCAGTCACCCAGCCTCTCTCTCTCTCTCTCTGTGTATCACCCACCCTCTGTGTGTGTCACCCACCGTTTTCCCCCTGTGTGTCTCCCCCCTCTGTCTCCCCTCTCTGTGTCTCCCCACTCTGTCTCCCCCCCACACTCTCTCTCTCTCTCCCACACTCTCTCTCTCTCCCACACTCTCTCTCTCTCTCCCACACTCTCTCCCACACTCTCTCTCCCCTCTCTCTCCCCCACTCTCTCTTTCTCTCTCCCCCCACTCTCTCTTTCTCTCTCCCCCCACTCTCTCTCTCTCCCCCCCACTTTCTCTCTCCCCCCACTCTCTCTCTCTCCCCCCACTCTCTCTCTCTCCACCCACTCTCTCTCTCTCTCTCTCTCCCCCTACTCTCTCTCTCCCCCACTCTCTCTCTCTCCCCCACTCTCTCTCTCCCCCACTCTCTCTCTCTCTCTCCCCCACTCTCTCTCTCTCCCCCACTCTCTCCCCCACTCTCTCTCTCTCCCCCACTCTCTCTCTCTCCAACCCACTCTCTCTCTCTCTCCCCCCACTCTCTCTCTCTCCCCCCACTCTCTCTCTCTCCCCCCACTCTCTCTTTCCCCCCACTCTCTCTCTCTCCCCCCACTCATTCTCTCTCCCCCCACTCTCTCTCTCTCTCTCCCCCCACTCTCTCTCTCCCCCCACTCTCTCTCTCTCCCCACACTCTCTCTCTCTCCCCCACTCTCTCTCTCTCTCCCCCCCACTCTCTCTCTCTCTCTCCCACTCTCTCTCCCCCACTCTCTCTCTCTCTCTCTCTCCCCCATACTCTCTCTCTCTCTCACCAACACACACTCTCTCTCTCCCCCACACTCTCTCTCTCCCCCCCCCCCCACGCTCTCTCTCTCTCTGTCACCCACACTCTGGATCTGGATCTCTTATTTACCCTATATATCTTAACTGCCCTATACTACACCGAAATCTTAACTGCCCTATACTGCTTTCTTCCAGATATGACTCAAGCTTCACATGGAAGACATCGGAACCTCCCCTAACCCAGAAGACAGGTAGGGAACACCTCCCCTCCAATTTAAAACATTGCGGGAATGAGGGTACCTGGACATTGAGGGACTCCGGATCAGGTAAGATTCCAGGCGGGATTGCTGCTTTAGATATTGTGAAGCGGGGATGTCCAGACACTGGTTAAGGGGTTCAGGAAACTAGTCATTCACACCTGGCTTTTATTTCTAGATTCGACATTTACACACACACACGTAACAAGGACTAATTGTAGTATAATGTAATACAATAAATACATTTGTCAAAAACGAATGTTGTTCTGACTAGGAATTTATTAAATGTATTTTATTTATATATTTTATTTTAAAGCGGGGTCGGGGGCGGAACTAGGGGCGGGGTTGGGGGCGGGACTAGGTGGCGAGTAGATTTTTTGGTTGGGCGAGTAGCTTTTTGGTGATTTGTCGAACACTGTATATATATATATATATATATATATATATATATATATATATATATATATATATATATATATATATATATATATATACAGTGCTTGGATTATAGAAAAGGTATGACAAAATAAACATACAGTTACAATATAAGGCAGAACAGCTTCTTAAAATAAAAGGGGTAAATCAGAAAATTCTATACAGTACGTTACCAAATGCTATGGATTCTCCCCAGAGAGGCGCTGGTTCAGAAGATGAGATCTACCATGCTCTCCCAAGCATACGCCCCTGGTCAGATTTGACATTTTGCAACCTGGCCCAGACTTAAACACAGTTCTTTCTTAAGGCACCGTCATGAGCCCACCTCTTTCTACAGAATACTTTGAAACTGCTCTCCCTTGATTAAAACAATTCACACCTTGAGTGTGTTCTCCACATGGACCCCCACCCCAAGTAAGTTCCTTTGAAATTCAGAGCAGACAGAAACAGTCCTGACCAGTTTCAAACCCAGTATTTGGTATTTTGTTAAACAAGTGTAGCTCATTAACCCCTCAAGCACCAAATGGATTAACTTCAGTGTCAGTCACCCCCCAAACCCAGTCAGTGTCAGTCACCCCCCACCCCCAGTCAGTGTCAGTCACCACCCACCCCCAGTCAGTGTCAGTCACCCCTCACCCCCAGTCAGTGTCAGTCACCCCCCACCCCCAGTCAGTGTCAGTCACCTCCCTGTGTCCATGATTATCCAGTGCTATTCATATGCTTCTTTAAGCAGATGTGTCTTAAGGTGAGTCTTAAAGGTGGATAGTGAGGGGGCTAGTCGGGTATTGAGGGGAAGGGCATTCCAGAGCTGTGGGGCAGAAAGTGAGAAAGGTTTAAGCCGGGAGAGAGCTTTAGATACAAAGGGGGTAGAAAGAAGACATCCTTGAGAAGAACGCAAGAGTCGGGATGGTGCATAGCGAGAAATTAGGGCTGAGATGTAAGGAGGCGCAGAAGAATGTAAAGCTTTAAAAGTGAGCAGGAGAATGGAGTGTGAGATACGGGATTTAATCGGAAGCCAGGAGAGGGATTTCAGGAGGGGAGATGCGGAGACAGATTTAGGAAAGAGTAGAGTGATTCTGGCAGCAGCGTTTAGGATAGATTGTAGGGGAGACAGGTGAGAGGCAGGGAGGCCGGACAGCAGCAGGTTGCAGTAATCGAGACGTGAGAGAATGAGGGCCTGAGTCAGAGTTTTAGCAGTTGAGTAACAGAGGAAAGGGCGTATCTTTGTGATATTGCGGAGGAAAAAGCGACAAATTTTAGAAACATTTGGAATATGAGAGGAGAATGAGAGAGAGGAATCAAGTGTAACCCCTAGGCAGCATGCTTGGGCTACTGGGTGAATGATCGTATTTCCAATAGCAATGTGGAAGGAGGTAGTAGGGCCAGGTTTGGGAGGAAGTATAAGGAGCTCTGTTTTTGCCATGTTAAGTTTCAGTCGGCGGATGGCCATCCAGGATGATATTCCAGAGAGGCATTCAGAAACTTTGGTCTGTATAGCAGGTGTAAGGTCAGGGGTTGAAAGGTAAATTTGTGTGTCGTCAGCATAGAGGTGATATTTAAACCCAAAAGATGTGATTAGGTCACCTAGAGAGAGTGTGTAAAGAGAAAAGAGAAGGGGTCCCAGGACAGAGCCCTGGGGTACCCCCACAGAGAGATCAATAGAGGAGGAAGAGGTGTTGGCAAAAGAGACACTGAAAGTACGATGGGAGAGGTAAGAGGAGATCTAGGATAAAGTTTAATTCCGAATACCAAGAGTATGGAGAATGTGAAGGAGAAGAGGGTGGTCCACGGTGTCGAATGCTGCAGAGAGGTGTCTTTACTCACTGAGCCACTCCCTCTCCCTTACCTACTGTAAGATCTATAATCTTCAGGCTCAGTACATATATACAAACAAAAGACAGGGGTGCCCAATGCTACATCCAATTGACAAAACATATAAAGTAATAAGTATAAAGTTTAAATACTTCAATAATAATAATATTTACTTGGTTATTTAGTTAAACCCTTTTGCCAAAGCGTCATAAGCCTGCATACCACATCAAGGTAAACCAAAATCAATGCAGTTGATTAACAGTGTGTGTTAATTCAGTACATATATACCCTGAGAGTGATGTCACTGGCCATCATGCATACAGTGGGCATGGCTTCTTTCTTGCTAAGTCCCTCTATTCCATGTGATGGGAGAGGGACGTTACTCTGCGTGAGCCCACACAGTTAACCCTTTAAGGCTGTTAACCCCTTAATTACAATAGTAGCTTTTGGAGGGAGGCTACATCTATATGATTACAAATGCAGAAGAACACTTGGATTTCGTTTAATTGGAATGGCTAAAAACATCTTTTAAAAAAGTGCTAGTCTTTCAAACCAAACTCTTATGGTTTTACAATAGCAGTGGATGTTCAATCCAGTATTTTCTATTAATATACAATGAAAGGAATTCAAGATATAGTACAACTGTTAGTGTTGATGCTGTTCTTTCTCTTGCTGCAGCCTCAACTGTTCTTCAGAAACCACCAGGGAAAGGGAGCAATCTTCTAAGCTGTGTGAATCATGCACCCTTAGGTAGCTCCCTGGGCTTATTTTTTCAACCCATGCCAGGAACAACAGAGAGTATACGGCAGGGAGCATAAGTGGGAGGAAGAAATAATAAAAGAGATAGGGGGACAGTACATTTAATTGTGTAACATTACGACGAGTGCAAAGGAGAGTGTACAGCAACATAACAATAGAGAAGAACAGCAGGTCCTGGCATATAAAACCTGGTCATCCGTTCCTAGAATTTTGCCTCTACATACTGTGTGACGTACATAAACAGGTCAAGTGTAACAAGGAGAAAGAGTACAACATTAATATAGTTATTGTAGTATGAGGAAACCAGACAAAGGCTGCTGGAATTGCTACAATAATTATTTCATTCAGCCAAAGTGATTCACGACACAGAAGCAGTAACTAAGGGCCAGATAACTCCCAGTGTTTTGGAAGGCTCTAAAATTCAAGCCAAGATTCTGCAGGTAAATGATTATAAAACAAGAAAGGCAAATTGATTTTAGTAGTAGAAATTAGATTCAGTAAACTGTAACCAATACTACCCACTGTTATAGAAAACTCTTTAACCATGCACCTCTATTCTAATTAGGGATTACGATTTTAGGTGAACTACTGTACCAGTTAAAACCGATACAGGCGGTTTAGCCAAACAAGCAGCTGTGCAAACACGAGTCACTTAGCAACTGTTTTGATGTTGTTTTCTTTTTTTTTTCATGTACCGTAGTGTAGTCTGACAGAACAGTGTGATCTTAACCTTTTTTTATTGAGGTTGACGGTGATATCTGAGCCCTTATTCAATTTGCTGTGATGACATCTTTCCTACTGTATGCTGGAAAAAATATCAGCACAATTCAAATGAATGCAACTAAAATCTTCCCTAGCACAAGGAAAACCCTGTCACAGAGTACGAGGGACAGCAAACATAAAAATGGGGGCAAAGTATTATCATTGGCTGATTTGTTACATGTTCTATACGGTATATTGAGGAATATTTTTCCACTGCATTAAATGACAGCCGGATGTCCAGGTTAGAAATCAATTCTACAGCAAAGGTAATTTTTTAATTAGAGCAAAACTGTCATTAGTTTTGTTGAATACATTTTACATGAATAATTGTTGTTACGTTGCATACATTGTACTATATCAGTAATCATTGTTACCTTAGATTTCCAAGGAGACTCGTACACTCACATAGCAATGCAAGTATATATATATATATATATATATATATATATATATATATATATATATATATACACAGTGGTTGACAAATCACCAAAAAATCTACTCGCCACACAAAAAAATCTACTCGCCACCTAGTACCAAACGTGTGCTGCTTGGGCCAATATTTACTCGCCCAGGGGTTAAATCCACTCGCCCGGGGCGAGCAAATGTATAGGTTTGTCGAACACTGTATATATATATATATATATATATATATATATATATATATATATATATATAGCGAAGAAATGACCTAGGCGCAGATATGCAGGGAGAGAGAAGAAAAGGAGAGAAACATCATAGGGCAGTATATCTGAGCAATCAGGGCTTAGGTGGTAAGATATGCACTTACACTTAATCTGGCAATTGTTAGCCATTAATCCACAGTGGGACTCAGGAACTCTGCTGCTGGTTTCTCTCCTTTTCTTCTCTCTCCCTGCATATCTGCGCCTAGGTCATTTCTTCGCTATACAAATACTTGCGGCAAGTGTGGAGCCGTGGACCTAATTGGCAGCAATTTGTAGGGTCAGTAATTTTAGGGTTTAATACCTCTCGGTTGACTGATTGGCAAGGTGTGTTGGTTATTTACTGTGCATCTAACTAAGTGTTTTGTTTTGCGCTGTTGTATCTTGTTGTATATATATATATATATATATATATATATATATATATATATATATATATATATATATATATATATATATATACACACAAAATTAAATTATCCCAAGTGAGTTCGATGCACTGGTAATAGAAACCGGTGCCATTAAATAGTATTTGATCAAAAGCTTAAGCAAAAGTTGACAATATTTGATGCTTCTTTTATTTCTCTGATGTTTAATTTGTATGTACTCCCTGCTTCGTCAGTAAATACTGTATGAGTTTGTTGGCCCTTGTACTAAATCAAAGGAACCCGTTCACAAAGCAAAACAAATGAAGTGAAAATCAAACATTGTCAATTGATTACACTACACAGAATGAAATATACTTGACAATAAACTGAAATGTAATCTATACAAAGTCCTATCTAGAACTGTTTTGGATAATCATTTTGAAGGCTCATGTAGACCAGGTCTGTTTAGAGATTACTCGGCTGCACACAGAATCATAAAAATTCAGAACGGCCCAATACACAACACTTGAATAACTTCAATTTCAGCATCTGGCTCAATTCTACAACTTTATGCAGAGAAATACACGAAGTACAACATTTCTGTGGTCATAGTCCCTTCTGTGCTTCATGTACGTCTCCGCATAATAAATTGACCAAGATGCCGATGTTGACGTTATTCACGTGTTATTGTGCTACACGGACCATGGACTTTTAATTAGAGATGGATGATATTTTTGGCATATTTGGATCCGCCTCGGATTGGCCTGATCCTTTTGATCTGCGGATTTCCACTAATTGGTTTCCAAAAATCAAATCCGGATTTGTATTTGTATTTTTTATTTTACAGAGCAATCCGAAATCTGTGGCCGGATTGTTAAAAATGCGGACACGGATTTATCCCTGGCAGAATATTTCTCTCTCCGGGATTAATCTGGTTGTGGATTTGTAATAATCTGACAATGGATTGTGGAATCCGCGGATCGGACTCTTAAAAATCGTCCGGTTTGTGCACAGTGATGGATTTGGATTAATCCGCACTGATTTTTTTTGTGCCCAATCCACAGACGGATTTTAGTGGGATGCACGGATTTGGTCTAAAAAAAATCCATGAAATTCGGGAAACAGATTTGGACGGGTTTGCCCATCTCTACTCTAACATTCCTCTAATCCCGCGGTGTGCAAACTAATCAGATGCCACTTGTCCTGCAACCTATCACGACTCCCACTGTGGCCGTGCCTCCGCTCCGTCTCCTGTTCTATTGGCCCACGCCAGCACTTATACCCTGCTCATGCTCAGAGTAATTGCTGAGCATTTCTAGTTGTTGCCATGTGCTCCTGCGTCTGTTGTGCCTTGCCCTTGTCTCGCTCTCTCTTGCAGTTTTTGGATTCTACGTGTACCGACCCGGCTTGACTACTGAACCCCTCTGGATATCGACCCCGACTTACCCTCGACTACGTGTACCTCTCCAACCCAGACCACGACTATACGGACTTCTACGATTCTGATATTTCCAACCCCAGACCACGGCTTAACAGACTTTCACTATTCTGACCTCTCCATCCCAAGACCTTGGCAAGTATCTGGACTAACCCACTCTCTCCAACCCAGACCCGGCTATGTTGATAACTCGCCTGCCAGGCACGTTTCCGCTGCTATGGTGCGTGGTTCTATACTTCCCCACCTCAGTACCGGGGTCCTGTCTTGCTCGTGGGTTGCGCAAGCGTTACAGGGAGAGACTTGATATGTAGATATGGGTATGATGAATAAATATAAATAACAATTTACTTGGTAAATAAAAAGGGAGAGATAAAATAGGTTATTTATATTTCTATAGTGACTATGGGTCTTATTCTATAAAGTGTGATATTGCCAATCTAGTGATGATGCATGGAAACCCCCATTGAATGAGGCCCTATGTATTAATAGTACCGTACAAAGACTGTACATTCATGATAAAATTGATTTATTTTTTAGCCTTTAAACAAGCTGCAAATGTAGAACCTTCTTCCTGTTTTGTAGTATGATAAGAAAGACGTATTACAGGTGAAACATATGTTAAAATACATTTTCAATATACTACAACGGAGGTTTATGACATCTTGTTTAGAATATATATTTATTGAGCAGAACTAAATGATCAGACATAGGGGGTTATGCACAAAGCAGTGATAAGTGTTTTTAAGTGAGATAAATGCTTTATGGCGCAATTTATGGTGCAATGTTTTTAGCAATGACTGTGTTTTGATGATGAAAAGCCTTTTAAGCGCGATATTGCAGTGTTATCACTACTCTGTGAATTGCGCTGCATGCAATATTGAGAAATAAAGGCATTTATCTCACTTAAAAACACTTATCACTGCTTTGTGCATAACCCCATAAGAGTGAAAGTTTCTAGTGATCTTTTATCATGCAACAACAATGAAGTAATAATACAGTAAGTACCAATTAACCATGAATTGAATGTCTAATGTATTTAATATCTTTTCACTATATTACCAAAGATGCTGTCCCACTTTTTATAACATATAGTACCTGTAGAATATGTCTATTTTCATACAGTTAAGTTTATATTCATACTTATACTCCATATTCAGAAGTTTATTGCTGGAGGTCATGCTTTAATATATTTGATCAAAGAGTGTCTGTACACCTTATTCTGCATGAAGGGGGTAGTCATTATTTATTTGATTTGTACCTTTTCAATTGTAGTAATATATATCCTCTTTCAGAATTTTATACATCATGTCATGCATCCTTTAGCATACCATATATTTATGTTATTGGCACTACTCATACTCCAATAAAAAACAAGTTAAAGTGCCTTTTGTATTAGCTGAAGTGCTACAAGACTGAGATAAAGGGATACAAAATAGTTATGAGTTCTTGACTATTTTGCTGAAAGACACTTTTTACTTCTTGTGTAAAGTTAACTCTTGGAGCCCTGGAAGGGCCCTATATTTACAAATTGGGTGGACAGAGTGCATGAGACGAGGATGGGGAGAGGCGGAGTTGGTTGCTTTGGGAATACAGTATTTAAATAGCTAGGGAGATATTTGATTGGTGGGCTATTAAAAGGGGAGCAGTCTTCTAAGTTGTGGGGAGTGGAATAAGGTGAAAAGCTCAAGTTGGAGGGAACAACGTGATGAAATCTCACCTAGTTTTCACAGCAGACCCATAGTAAGTAAGGGTTGTTCTCGTGGGGTGGCTGACAGCATGGTTGTCAGTAGTAAGGCACAGGGGTCTATTTATGATCTGATGCAGGCAGACCAGCGAGCAGATGAGTGGCTGAGGGAAAAATGAATACTTGACGAGGGCCATCAGCCACAAGGCCTTCTGCCTTCAAGACACACCCCCTTCTAGATTCAGGCCAAGGCAGGCCAGGCCTCCAGAGGGGCTCAGGCCAAGTACTTCATTAGGGGGGGGCAGAGGGAGCATGATCACAGAAGAGAGGGTCATTGCGGGGAGAAGAGGAGAACGATGGAGGAGCAGTGGTCGAGGTGATGACAGGCTGCACCTGCAGGTAGAGCTGGGCAAATCTGCCTAAATCCGTTTCCCGGATTTTCTCTCTTTCCCCCCCCCCCCCATAATCTGTGTCGCAGTGTAAAATCCGCAAATGGATTTGGTCGGTTTTAATCAGAGCAGATTCATCAAAAACCGCCATTGGATACAATCCGTTAACGGATTTGTTGACTCCAATCCACGTTGGTGGATTCTTAAAAATTGATTGATCCCTGAAATCCATGGACAAAAAGCACTGGCCGATCCGCTGCGGATCCAAATCTGCCCAAATAATTCGCCCTTCTCAACCTGTGGGTGCGCTTGAGGCAGGCTGGCTCCACCAAGAAGAGATGCAGAGGGGAGGGAGAGGGGAGGAAGAGCGGTGGAATGGTGGAGGAGCCCAGATGAGGAGTGGATGGGCTGCTCGATAGGCCACGCTACAGCAGCTCACGTGAGGGGAGGGGATCTGCATTTCCCAACAGTGTTGCGGGGAAAAACACTGGGTTGGTGTTGGTGTCAGGATCCATGTACAGGGATTGCTTCATTCTTTAGCAGTCAGCTGTGCTGATCATAACACATGACCTCCATGGCCTATAACAAGGCACCTCTCACTGACTGGCTTAACCGACTACCCTTTCTGCCTGCTCCTCCTGGAACCCCTTTGCTGCCTGTTGGAGGAAGTTGATAATTTCCAGTCTTTGTGGAAGATCAGTTCTTGCACAAAAGAACGCTTTCTCTTTCAGTGAATTAGGTCGCTAGTAGAATTTTGGTGGTGGTTATAATGAAGGTCATTGTGACGATGAGGGGGTAACCAGGCTATACTACAAAGGTTAATCCCATCTGGTTACCCCTGAGAACCATGGGCCCCTGGCAGCTACCTAGTACCTTAAACCAGGGGCCAAGTATTATAACATATAAAAGTTCAAGTGTCCCCTGCTTTTACACTTTTCATGTTCCCTGTGCCCTAGACTCATGAAACTTTCTAAGTGTAAGTTTTAGGTGGGGTATTTGGGTAGGAATGCAATTGTTTTATTTGTAGGTGTTTGGGGCCCAAAGATACCGGTAGTCCCCTAATTCTCCTCGGATTGACGGCATGATTTGCCAGTACGTGGGTTGAATTACACTGGGGCTCTTCAGTGTCCCCCAGACTCCTGGTTTTCTAGCCCAGATATCTCAGTCCTATTTCCCTTACAGCTATGGGTCTCCCCAAGTTATCATATGTATTAAAGCATGTTTTATTTCATTTGTGCTTTTACTATAAATGTCTATTCAGTCAGCCCGGGCATCCATACAGGTGCCGGGAAGTCTGATAGACATCGGAGTTCAAAGAGGAGATGGGATGTTGAGAGGTGTTGGGGTGTTAAGTGGCCGGGGCAGGGCAGAGTACTGGGTTTGGAGAACAGAGACCCAATGCGGGGAGGACCCTCTGGTCTGCCAGACTCAGTGGAACCTGCCCAGTAGGTGGCAATGGGTTGACTGGGGGAAGCGGCAGAATATTGGCGCATTTCCCATTTGTCAATCCATATGTCCCGCCAACGGGGCATCCCAGGCCAGCTTGGCACAGCCCCTCTTCTGATGTCAGCCACAGGATGAGCCCCTATTCCTATTGGCTGGCTGCAGGGAATTTCCACGCTTTGATTGGTCGCTCCTCCTTCCTCCATGCTGAACATAGAACAGCGGAGGGTATGTAAGGAGAAGCCCCAGTCAGAGACCAGATGATCTAGTGGCTTGTGTCGATGAAGCTAGGGTGGGCTTTTTAAAGTTGTTCTGTCACGAATAGCAGAGCAACCGGCTTCGTTTTGAAGCTAGGAAAGTCTGCCCTGCAGAGACTAAGGGCCTCATGCAGTAAGCGTCGATAATGCCTTTTTGGCCATTATTTCGCCAAAATTGGCTTTGAGATTCAGCTGGATATGGATTACATAGTGGTGCCCCATAAAAATATGGGCTAGTATGTTGGAACAGTGACTAATATGTCAATAAAGGAGCAAAGTGCCCCTATCAAGCATAGTAACACAAAGAGCCAATGGGGTGGTCTCGCGGGATGACAAATAAAGAGTATACTTAGCAGTATGCGGTGCCCATCCCAAGCCGCTCGACTCGGTACAGCAGTCAGGTTGAGTGAGGGCAGGACAGTGCGGAACAGCTGCTGATCCGCTGAGACAGTCACCTGACGCACGTTTCGCCCTTTGAGAAAGCGCGAACATGCGCAAAACGTGCGTCAGGTGACCGGAACGGCATGACGTCACTATGCTGAATGGACGCCATTCACACGCGGGTTAATGCTACCGTGGGGACAGCTGCCGCGACTGCACCAGAGACTGTCTCAGCGGATCAGCAGCTGTTCCGCACTGTCCTGCCCTCACTCAACCTGACTGCTGTACCGAGTCGAGAGGCTTGGGATGGGCACCGCATACTGCTAAGTATACTCTTTATTTGTCATCCCGTGAGACCACCCCATTGGCTTTATGTGTTACTATGCTTGATAGGGGCATTTTGCTCCTTTATTGACATATTAGTCACTGTTCCAACGTACTAGCCCATATTTTTATGGGGCACCACTATGTAATCCATATCCAGCTGGGGGTATTATTTGTTTCAAGGGTTTTGACCTATTATGCTGTGCCTTACTGCTAATGATCACTACTAGTGTTACAGGCAGACATGATTTATACACGTGTTTTACAACTTACTGTGTCTATTAGACTGCTTAGATCGTTGGGCACACATTATAACTAATATCTGTCACCATAGTAGGTAGCATTATTTGTTTCATCTGCTACGAGACTTTTTGTCCAACGGTCATGGGTAGGGAGAATATGTGTGTGAAATAACTTTGTTTTGTGCATTAAATCACTGTGTTTTAGAGGCCTAATTGGATACGGTCACTGAACCGCGCCTCAGGGCATTCAAGACTGCACATTTTGTGCTTGCCCTCTTTCACAATTCAACAATACACACCAGCCATCTCTCCCTTACTCATAAGTACGTCTATCTATAACTTATGTCTGTTATGTTGCAGGTAGCCTACCATGTATATGACTTTGATTTCGGTACACATATTATTGTGTCTCAGAGGCCATAATCTGATACGGTCACTGAACCGTGCCTCAGGGCATTTATATTGCACATTTTGTGCCTGCCCTTTACAGTAATCCATACAAACATATTGGGCTATCTGTTCCTACTGTTTAGTACATCTACTTACTTAGCTATTTTGTCACGCGTGTGTTAGTATATTCACTTTTTACACTGTTCAGTTTTTATTAGTTGTGTGTTTTTCATGTCCTTTCGTTTAGATTTACATCCTGGCTTGGGCCATTGATAATACGTAGGTCTGTGTACTTTTTGACCTTATCATTTCAAGTTTTTCACTCCTTCAGATTCAGTATCAGCAGCCTCCTATGCATGTAGACTGTTGATTTCTTAGTAATAAGGGCTATTGACTCATGATTGGGTTCCCTACTCTGAAGGTTTCTATATGTGAACTATCTTGCTATAAGGCCCATTGTTAGTTGATGTATCCAACTTTGCATCATCTTCCCTACGTAATTGTTTAGGAAGATCCTTTGGTGTGTCATCAAGGGCTGGCCATGGACTTCTTGAACCATGCCCTTCTTTACAAATAATTTTATGACTTTATTTGTGATTAAAGGTTTTTTAATATATCAACCATATCATTTTCACTTACCGACCCGAGTGCATTCAAGGGGGAATCTTGTGTTTTGTTTTTTTGTCCATACTCTAGTCCCCTTTTGCACCAGTGTTCGGTTTTATTGACTTGTATACTATTTGTACTTTATACTTTAGCTGATGCGGGAGCTTTCCTCTTTCTTCCCTTCCCCCTTCTGACTTTTACATCCACCATATATTCAGATTGCTATACATTTCAGAATGCTTGTAATGTGTAACGCATCATCAAACGTTAATGTACATCTTTCTTCTCATGTTTACATGTACTTTGTGTCCTCCCTTTTTTGATGACGTCCGCTATTGGACACTCAATCACATTGCATGTTTACATTGTAAACGTTGCATTACAAGCACTTCATGCTAACTTATATACACATCTACAATAGTTACTCATTGTTACACGTTTCAAACTGATTCAATAGCAACTATCCTCATGACATAAATGTATGCATATCCACAGTACAATTAATTGATGTGAACATGTGACACTAACATGGCAAATTAGACATGTTGCAACGAACTTTTTCTATGTCAATGTCATGGTTTTATAATAATTATATGACTGAGTGTTGCGTTCAGAAGTGGTACATGCATTACACATTGCACTAATACTTTACAATGAATGCTTGTACAAAGCTTCACGTTACATCATTGTGAAATATCAGGATTGGCTGCTGAATACACAGAAATAATACTTGTTAGATCAAATGGATACAGCTTGGGAGCAAAGTACTTGAATATGTTAATGTAACACGTAGCACTTTACCAACTCACCTGACATCATCACATAGCTATATAAAGGATGGAAATTACATGCTCATTCACAGCTACAGACCTCAAAATGATGCGATTGTTTAGGAGACGGAGGAATATTTTATTGCAGGAGTAGATTGCTGATGAAGAGAATGACATAGGGCAAGGGAGGGACAGAGGCAGGGACAGTGACAGGGACAGGCACGCGGACAGAACAGGGACAGGGAGAGGGACAGGGAGAGGGACAGGAGATGAGAGGAGATGAGAGGAGAAGACAGAGGAGACAAGTTGTGGCTCGTCCTCGTGTGTACAGGGAGAGAACCCTGTTAGATGGAATGAGTGAGGAGGAGATAGTAAGTCGCTATCGTTTGAGTTCAGCAGCAATCTTATCTCTTTATGAAGAGATAAGGGGAGATTTAGATTTTGTGACAGCCAGAGGTCGTGCAGTCCCTGGGCTTGTTAAAATGCTGTGCTCATTACATTATCTTGCTTCCGCGTCATTCCAGACAACTGTGGGCATAGTGGGCGGGGTCTCGCAATCTACATTCTCGCGGGCCTTTACCCAGTTTCTATATGCACTCAATAGACGCGCTAGGAATTATATTTATTTTCCTAAAGAGCAGACAGAGTGGCTGGAAGTCAGGAATGGCTTTTATGCCATAGCCGGGATACCATGTATGATGGGTGCAATCGATTGCACCCATGTTGCTTTGATTCCGCCTAGTCAGAGTGAGCATGTTTACTGCAACCGTAAGCACTACCATTCCCTGAATGTACAGGTGGTATGCGATGTCACGATGAAGATTATGCATGTGGTAGCCAAATTCCCTGGTTCCA
This sequence comes from Ascaphus truei, assembly GCF_040206685.1. Lineage (NCBI taxonomy): Eukaryota > Metazoa > Chordata > Amphibia > Anura > Ascaphidae > Ascaphus > Ascaphus truei. The sequence goes on along the minus strand of NC_134489.1, from coordinate 87,298,564 downwards.
GTCACGATTCCTCTATCCTGAGGAACTCATCAGTCTTCCATGCTTTTGAAGAAGGCAATTTTGGACCTGGTTGGCTGCTGGGTGAGTACATATTTGGATGTTGTAACACAAAACTCTTTTTTTTCTAGGAATTATTGTATTTTATAATGTTATCACTAATGTTACCTTATGTGTGCTCCATTGATTATAGGTGACTCAGGATACGGAATTAGGCCGTGGCTCTTGACCCCGGTGCCAAACCCTCAAACTGAAGCAGAGGAGAGGTACAATGCTGCCCATATATCTACGCGATCCGTTATAGAGAGGACATTTGGGCTTCTCAAGACAAGATTTAGGTGTCTCGATCGAACTGGTGGGACACTTCAATATAACCCTCAAAAAGTGTCTGATATTATCATTGCATGTTGCATTTTGCACAATGTGGCACTCAGACATCATGTAGAAACAGACATACTGTAGGTCAGGCTTTGGAGGAGGAGCATCCCATCAATGTCCCAGCTGACAATGATCAAACAGCCAGTGGTGTAGAGACACGCCAGAATGTTTTTTTTCATGTAAGTAAATACATATATGTTCATATTACTACTTTTATATATTGATAATGTTATATTAAACCTACATTTTTTCAAATACCATTCTCTTAGGAAACAAATGAATATGGGTCGCACACCTTTCTCTTCTATGCTGTGTGTACAAATGCATGTGGCACCGGTATGTCATTCATCCACAGGTTATATAATCCTTCTTAGAATGTAAAGTTGTTGTGTGTATGTGAATACAGCAAGTGTTACAAATGAATAATTTCATACCATTGTCTTGTTGATTATGCTAAGACAATACACATAGTATGGCCATAGTCATTCCTTTCTGCACTATGGAAACATACAATGTTATTGTTACACTGTGACATGTGCATCACTATGATGTGTACACCAGTGTGATTTTCATATTATATGTTACCAAATATACATGGTGTTTCATATGTAACACCAAATACACACTTTGGTGTGTTGCTTACCTTAATGAAGATGTCATGACAATGTTTGATATTTATATATATTTTTTTATTTATTAGGTATATGTCCTCAATGACTGCTCATGGTATGTATATGAACTTACATCTGTCATAAGATGTGTCAACCTCTATATACGTATACTTATAGGATGTATGAACCCAACATATTTGAAAAAATGAGATTTTACAAACATGTTGTTTCTGTATAATGTACATGCTTTTAGCTACACTTGATGGTTCATGTGCATTGTATTAGTAAAAAATTTGTGACATGACATCACATTTAATGTATGTACCCTAACAAATTCCATTAATGTAATATAGTGGTGGGTGTAGAGAAGGGGACAAATGCTGCTATAATGTTGATTATGGGAGGTGAATAACCACGGATGCACATGAGTGATCATAACACTCCATGCATGATTGCCTGTAAACACACAAATGCTTGGTACATCTTGTACTTAGCAATGTATGTGATTAGTTATTGTAATAATTCATTTTTTAGTTTATTTTTACATTGTCACATGTGTATGTATAAGTCACACATGTGTGTTGATTTGACCTACATGTAACAAGTGTCTAAATGTTAACACCATGCAAAATATTTCAAATATTAATTAGTAAATTGTCATAATCCATTCTACCCAATGTCAATCTTGTTAATATAGTTGTAATGTAATTCACGTAACTTTAGCATGGTTATGATGATCATTTACAAGTAATGTCAACATATGAAGGTCAATCACGTGGACATTTGCATAGCCACACTTTTCAGCACCACTGTTTGTGTGTGTCTCAATTTATGTATGATGCATGTTTAACAACGTCAAATGATACAATCATTATTATTATGTTAGTTTATATCATCAGACTCACTTTACTCTGTATGTGTTGAACGTTCACTAAACACACAAAACTATATTTACTTTTGTTAATCAAAAATACACAGAAAATTTCATGTTTACATTATCTGTACCTAATATTCATAAGATCATGCATTATAGGTGAGCACTACAAGTTGGGTCTAAAATTTTACTTCGCATTTAAAAACCATTTTAAAAACATCCCAATTTAACTTGTCTACTTTCACATATAATGGCTACGTGGTTTTATGTACCTTTAACATACTTAATACAGTCATACGTTCCATTATACAATATAGTACACAAATGTGTTTGCAGAGTGGGAATGGTTGTTCTATATTTAACAGAGCATGACATATAATGTTATTACAAAATAAAGAACACACATAAAATCTGAAAAATGTATTGTTTAGCAACATCATTATGTTAATTAAGTGGTTATGAAATATATGCATAATCGGATCACATTCTGTATTGTTTGTTAATATGCGCAGCAAGCATTATAAAAATTGTTGCATATGTACTATATTAGTTGGTCGCTCCTCCTCACAATCATCTCATATAACGATTGGCTCTTCTGAAATGATACATTGATCCCATGTATTCATCCGCAACATCTATGAAATACAGCAAACACATGATGGTCACAGATGGCACATTTATATATGTGTAGCCATGACAACGCGTTACACATCTCTATATGATAGTGTATATCCACGCTTAATTCACGTATATGTTGAAAGTGCAAGTTTAAAATTAAACATAATTATGTATCCTTTTTATAATGGCGTTGCTGGCATAACTACGGATATGATCTTTCCGTTGCCTGTATATATAATAATGTGCGCACACATCTTAATTTGCGCACGCACTTCACGATTGTGTGGACTAAGTGTTAGCGCATGCGCTAAACAATGTCTACGCTGTGCGTTGACTACATGTCCCTCCATGTTGTTACTAGCATTAAGCATATCATATTTCTAAGAAATCCAATTTTCGCTAAACGAAATTACTTCTACACACGTACTTCTTAAAACTTTTTAAACGGACGTGTGTGGACGGAACCAACGGCCGATCAGCCAATGAGCGACTAAAAGACGTGTGACGTCATGTTAAGGCAACGTGAAGTGCACGCAAACACTCCTCTCACTTAATTAACATTGGCCTACCGCGCTGTGCACGGCCACAAACACAGACGCACGCGCATGACACAGTGCACTGACCGGAACAATAACAAACGCTCACAGCCAATAAGTTTTCATGTGCGCACGTCGCTTGGGGGCGGGGCTTACATCCGTAAACCTTTTTAAGGACGCCTTGGGACATGACAAGGGTCGCACGTCATATGTGGCAGACCGTCTTTTTTTAGATGTTGCATGATAAACAATGAGGTGTGTGTGTGTAACAGTTATGGTAACATGTTGCAATGATATGTTCTAAGAGATATTAAACTAGATATATTTATTCCGTTAGCAATGTGTACTAATGCTTCTTGATGTATTATATTGTACTAGGAAAAAATGTGTTTGTGCACGCAACATGTTAGGCTGTCTGCAATTGTATGCTGTATCCACGCATTTGGCGTACAAATGGTGGATATACAAAAAGTATAACTTTTCACGGTGAGTCAACGCATAACGATTATTTTATTTACCATTCTTGTAGAAGTAACACTTGGTTTGGCTGCAACTGGTCGCTCCAGAAAGACACTGCATTTTCATCCATGGTTGAGGCAACCGTTGAATCCTATATGTTACACATCTCCATGAGGCGCTCATAGGAATCGCCACTGCCTTCTTCAAACAAGACTTCAGGAGGTAAGTGGTTGTTTTCCCATTCACATTGGTATTGTCCAAAAAGGTTTGGAAACAGATCTGAGTAGTTATGTTCATCTTGCATCTGGGCTTCAGGAATGGAGGGTGCAGCTATTGCAGCAGGTATCGTTTCAGACGGGACACTCGTTGCGGATCCATTGCTATTGTTATTAGGAAAAAATATGCTATTTAGCAGAAGATATGTTCCATGTTCCATGGTAATTTTAAATTGTGGGGCAATATGCCAAAATCCATATCTTTCATGTAGGTTATGATCGACACGTTCAAAACAATCATTTGTTGTTAAAGTGAATCGTATTGAAGATTTAAAATTAGCAGCTCGACAAGCCTCTTTGTAGTATGGATATTTGCTTCTGATCAAGTCATAGATTTGGCCAACATTAGCTTTCTTTGCTTCAGTCGATTGTATGGCCTCGGCAATCATATATTTGTAAGATTTGTGCGGATGGCTGCTAAATGTAGAATGCTCTGCCATTGCTGATGGTCAAATGATGTGTGTGTAAGTTGAGTGCTCCGTTTTTTGTGCTGAATTTGAAAGTAATTAAATGTTATCATTGTGGCTTTTTTCAAGGTCACAATACAAGTTCAATGTAACACTCCTTTTTACCCCCCAATTATAATGTGTAGAAATATTTGGCACACATTCTTTGGTTTAGATAGCCATTTCACTGTGAATGTCACATTGTTTTTGCCTTAATCTACATTCTCAAAACAAGTGTAGGATTTTAATTAAAAAACAATGTGGTTGAAATATTATACAGTGTAGGATAATGAAAATACTGGTTACACTGAGCTATAATGAGACACACACACCTGGGTATGTTTTTATCTCTGTCTGCATTCCAATGTTTCAATGTGTGACTCTCTTTCTGTGTGTTTGTCTCTGTCTGGCTCACACTGTTTGTCTCTATCTATCTGTATGTAGAACTAGAAACCAGAACTGACTCTTCAAGACAGATACACAACCTCAACCCAGAAGAGCCCACAGCCTGCCATGGAGTTATAAACCTGTCTGATTACAAACTCTCAAAACCTGAGACCTCAGTTCTCTCCAAGGGACTAACATTCTGTCCCACCACCAAACTGGATCAAATCCAATTATTCTCAGACCTAGAAGAATTCTTCAGGAGACTACGACTGAAAGAATACTTCCACAAAAAAGAGAGCACCCCCATAATGACAGAGAACAAGAAGAAGAAGAAGAACACGTACTTCACACCACCAACAGGACGCAACATCATACTTGACAGCTACATACAGAGCTTAAGATCACAAGTTTCCTTACTAGCATCAACACAGCAGAAAAAAACTATGTACAACCTATCCCCCATGGAGAGATCTGCAATCAAGGAACTGCGAAACAACCACAACATCACCATCAAACCAGCAGATAAAGGAGGCGCAGTGGTGCTTATGAACACAAATAAATACATAGAAGAAGGCAATAGACAACTCACAGACAACACCTACTACAAGAAACTCACGCATGATCCAACCCAGGAATATACAAAGCAACTCATGAATCTCATTCAAACATTCCCTAACCACCTGCAACCACAATTGAAGCAACTAATACCTGACAACCCAGGAGTTGGGATCTTCTACATGCTTCCCAAAATCCACAAACCAGGAAACCCCGGCAGACCAATTATAACAGGTATGGATACACTCACGGAACAAATATCAGGCTTAGTGGAGAATATCCTCAAACCTTTAGTCAGAAGCACCAACAGCTTCATACAAGATACCACAGATTTTCTCAATAATCTTAACAACATCAACCAACTACCACCCAACACACTGCTAGTTACCATGGATGTAGAATCCCTTTACAGCAACATCCCCCACAAGGATGGTATTGAGGCATGCCTGCATTTCCTTACAACATCTCCCCTGGATCAGAAATACAGCGCGGATGTAATTACCAAACTGATAGAATACATCCTCACACACAACTACTTCAGCTTCAACAAGGAAATGTACCTACAACTAATGGGGACTGCAATGGGTACCAAGATGGCACCGCAATATGCCAATCTTTTCATGGCAAATCTTGAACAAAGATTCCTAACTACATGCCTCCACAAACCCTACAAATACTACAGATACATTGATGACCTGTTTATAATATGGACAGAGGGTGAAGAAAACCTAAAACAATTCCATGAGTCCCTAAACTCATTCCATCCATCAATAAAACTCAAAATGGATTATTCTGCAAACCTAATAAACTTTCTAGACACGACAGTAACACTGAAAGATGGGAAACTACACACATCTGTATACAAGAAACCAACTGACAGATGCAGTTACCTCCACAACTCCAGCTTCCATCCCACTCACACCAAACAAGGTATCATACACAGCCAGGCTATAAGATACCACCGCATATGCTCTGACACTGAAGACAGAAACAGGCATCTCACAACCCTGACCGAATCGTTCAGACAGAAGGGATACAAACCAAAGACTATTGCCAAAACTATTACATCTGCACTAAAAGCCCCACGAGAACACCTGCTACAATACAGAAAGAAAGAACCTACCACACGCATACCACTAGTGACCACATACAACCCTACCCTGGAGGGAATACGAAAAATAATCAAAGATCTGCAACCCATGCTGACAGAGGATGCGACATTAAAAGAAATCTTTCCCAAACCTCCCATTCTTGCATTCCGGCAACCACCAAACCTCAAACAGAAATTAGTCAGCAGAAAACTTCACAACGATTTTAAAGACATGAATAACGGCACAAAACCGTGCAGCAACACACGCTGCAAACTCTGCAAACATATTTGCCAGGATCCCACAGCCAGTCACAACCATAGAACATTCAATGTTAAAGGATCATACAGCTGCACATCCACGAATACAGTGTATATGATTCAATGCAACAAATGTGACCAAGGTTGCTACATTGGGGAAACCAGCCAAAAATTACAAGGAAGAATGAATATGCACAGACACTCTATACTCCATCACGAAGAAGGAAGATACTGCTCACCTGTGGGACATCACTTCTCACAACCAGATCATTCCATAAATGATTTAAAAATCAAAATCCTCAATGGAATTTTTAAAAGCACCCAAGAACGGAAAACATTTGAGCTCAGAATGATAAGACTCTTTGACACCAAAACCAAGGGACTTAATGTGGACATGGGTTTTCTCACACCCTACCAAAATTGTCTGTAATTATCCTGCTTGCCTCTATTCTTATCCACACTTTCTCTCCCCCCCCCCCCCAGCATCCCTTCCCCACCTTTCTTTGACACTGTCCCTTGGCTTCAAACACTTAACACCCGACCTTATCTACAGTAAATATCTGTTTTTTTTTTTTGGTTTTTTTTTTGTTTTTCTCTACACTGTTTTAGCATTGATTCCTGTGTAAATCAGTATTGCTTGACCTGAAGAAGAGAGGAGAACTCTCGAAAGCTTGTCCTATGACATAAATTGTTAGTCCAATAAAAAAGGTATCACCTAATACTGAAGAACTCATTTATTCTGCACTATCGCAACTGGACTAACACGGCTACTTTCTGCTTTATATCTGTATGTATATATATATATATATATCTCAGTACAAAAGTTAAATATGTATAATAAAACATATATACAGTATATATGTCTCTAAAAACACAAATTCAATATGTGTATATGTGTGTGTGTATATTACTGTATGTAAGGCCTTATATGTAAACAGGGATTGTTATATTGCTCATACTTATTTCAAGGGTTAAACATTACAGGGTGAGTATGTTTGAGGGCCTATTAGAGTCACCTGTGTCCAATAAGTCGTTAACAGCAAACAAGGCCTTTTGTGAGGCAGCAAGGCATGTAGTGTTAAAAATATAATATATATATTTCATATAGTTCTACACTGAACCTATTGATGCAAGTAAGTAGGCCTTGGATAAAACATCTTACAAGTGTAATCTAGGTGAGTGAATTATGTGCTTCATAATATTAGGCTCATATTGTTAAAAAGTGTCAGAACATGTATATGTCACTAACACAAGGCCTGTTTTATTACAATACTGTGTTATAACAAGAAAGCATCATATGTATCTTGTCATAACAATCTCTCTCTATATATATATATATAAATGTATATATATATGTATATATGTGTGTGTGTGTGTGTATATATATATATATATATATATATATATATATATATATATATATATATATATATATATATATCTATAAATATATATATATATATATCTATACACTGTGTGTGTGTACATATATCCATAGATACTACATATATATTAATACACATTCACATATATGTTCTTGTAACCAGTAGTCATACATAATGACATGGCAACATTAAGAATCTTGAAGGAAGGTGAAGGTAAGTAATCTTTTACAGTTAATCCTGCTCTAAACTGAAATGTAACATGTAAGCAGTCATATAGATAGTTAATTAATTTTGAATGTGAATAATATTAACATGCAATGGCTACCTAAATTACCTACCAAACACATACAAATACTATGTTAACCAGCTAAGTGAATGTCGCCTACTGTAAACATTTCAACTGTGTAATGTTGGACCATTACTGAACAGATGATTAATACATAAATATTATTTACATTATGCGTTCATTCAGACTGTGAACATTTCCAAACCTTCACGTGTACAAGGACATACTTGAATGTTTGGAAACAGCAGGTCTTGATCATACATACAATATTCATTACATAATCTAAATTAAACATCACAAGCCAAAATACAGATTTACTTAATGTGAAAATGTATTGTTTTTTTCCCTTTTGAGACCGAGTCACAGGCCTGCTTGTTGTCTGTTGTTTTTGCCTTTTACCTTTGGCAACGACTTTAACCAAAACTGAACCAGTTTAACTGGCCTGTGGCACTTCAGGGGCAGGGGGATTGGCCAGTGACACTTCAGGGGCAGGGGGATTGGCCAGTGACACTTCAGGGGCAGGGGGATTGGCCAGTGACACTTCAGGGGCAGGGGGATTTGCCAGTGACACTTCAGGGGCAGTGGGATTGGCCAGTGACACTTCAGGGGCAGGGAGATTGGCCAGTGACACTTCAGGGGCAGGGGGATTGGCCAGTGACACTTCAGGGGCAGGGGGATTGGCCAGTGACACTTCAGGGGCAGGGGTTGTGGCCAGATACAGTTGTGAACCAGTTGGTACACAGTGTACAACTGATGTTTGCTCTGTTTTGTGTTTATGTTTTTTACTTTGTTTCCAAAAACTGGTTAGTAGTAATTGTTTGTGTAACTTTCTTTTTGGTGCCTCCTTTGTAGGTGTCAGTTCCTGATTGTCAACAAATGGCAGCGGTTGGATGTTGAGAGGGACATGCACACAACTTGCAGCTAATGTACCGGTACCATCCCGAAGTAGGGAATGAAGATCAGATGTCTGGGATGAAAAACTAGCAGCATTTAATGATCCATCCTCTGATGGGGTAAAGTTGAATTGTTGTGCTGTTGCAGTCCTTCTCAAGTGATTAGCTTGGCTTAGCTGAACAACTACTGCTTCTAATGTGTTGTTTAATTTTTCTATTTTTTTAGGAACTTGGATGAAGATTCTCTGGAGATGTGACAATAGTGATATCGCCCTTTCCTGATGAGCTATCATTATTGCCTGCTGTGATATCATCCTTTCGTGCACTGACATCATATCTGAATGGCGACAATTTTCTGCTGGAACAATTCTTTCTTCAGAAGCTGCTATTGCTGAGTATGTGTTACTTGCAGGAGGAATTGACTGTGTTACTCTTTGACTGGGAACATGTTCATGCTCACTTGATTGAATTTCTGTATCTTTGGCAACATCAGGTTCTAAAAATAAATGAACACATGATGAAATGGCATGCTAATGTCTGCTGGTTTACTATATAATGATAGTTGTTATCACAGTGTAACACCTAACATATTTACATACGTTTTATGTCGTCACATTAAAATGTACCTTGACTTAAGAAATAAGAATGAATGAAAGGTTGTTCAAACCTCACAACTCCTAGATGATAGTTTACATCACACACAATACATGTTCTCTTTATAAACTTCATTTTCAGTGACAATAAGTGATCTGATTTACATTATATGTCAAAGGCATTTAACATAACAACATAACATATATAAATGAACATATTAGATATCCTGCACCTCATACACTCCCCTTCCAGGTGCGATGAGCTGGATGTCCCAGGTGAAGAGACTTTTTTAGTCTCAGGTGACACATGACCTCCAGGAGCAACTATATCGAACAGTAACATAAGTTGTTAATTGACATGTGTATATAATGAACATTGATTTTGTGTATCTTGAGTATTTATGGCTAACTAACATCATCACTTCATGAAATGAAAAGATGTGTCTGTCAAACTGAACACTCTCCATTGTAATAACAATGTACATGACAGTGTACTTGCGACTTTTTTGTTCACTACCATACAACATACAATGTTTATGCAGTAATGGTTTAAAAAAATAATTGTTCTATTGGACATACACTGCATATGTTGTGCAGTAATATAACAATAATAATGTACATTACTACCATAACACCAACGTTGACTATGATTATCATTAAGTACGTAATAGTGGACATGTTCTTGTTTTTTGTTCCGGATACGTGTGCTACATTATTAGAAGCTGCTGCAGGGTTCCATGTGGATGCCACTCCACAACACATGCAGTGTGTCGCTCACATATGCTACTGGTGTGATAATATGGTGTTGATAGAAGTTTCAAAATATATATGAGTGAACGAATGTGTTATGTACGTTTTTGATACATAGTGGTTTGGTGGGTGAAATTGTACATAGAGTTACCATTTCCAATGAATGTGATTAACATATGTTTAGCTTGCCAGGTTTTAAGAACTGTAGTCCCTCCCCCAAAAGGTCACATCACCCTGACCTTTCAATTAATTCAAGCAGCAGAAAATGGTGTCAACAAAGTTGACCGTAACATGACCCTGTTATCTGGCTGTGTGCACAACCCCACCCCCTGTGTTCACGTGTATGCTGTGATGACATATTAATTGCAGCTGCTTTAACACAATGGTAGATGAGCGAAATACTAGTCTGAAGTGTGCTACCTATGAACACAATTACATAACATATGCAACCTGTCCCTAATTATGCTCTCTGTATATGACATGAAGCAAAGTAGGACCTTCTATTAAACATAAGCAAATGTGTTAGTGCAAGGGATGTTTGTTGGCCGTAGAACGCAATATGTTCGATGCATGATTTGAAGAGGCAGTAATGTCGTGTTTGTAGGTGTTACATAAATTACCTATCAATTTAAAATATATATATGTATGTACTGCAACAGTACATATTAATGTTTGCTCATTTGCATGGCTTAGATAGGTGTGCAACCCTGTCGTTCCCCATCATCGGCCAGCATACAGCGTTTCCACTGCAGCAAAGGATTGTGGGCAATGACATGCAAATGAGCAGTCAGTGCCACGATATATATTAATTAGTGCTTTTAGTAGGACACCGAAATATAAATATATATTGATAGATAGATATAGAGAGAGAGACATATATACATATATATATGTAGGTATGCTTATATTGGGAAGAAAGTATAAGTAGCAGCGGAAATATACAAAAGAACTGTAACGTACGACACGCCTAGTACAGTAACATTTGTCACCTGGTGGAAATTCAGACGAATATATTCCGATGTCTCTGTCACCGGCCAAACCCTCCACGATGACGGGAATAATTTTTTGTCGCAGCTGCTCCTCCAATGGTGTTAAGAGGAGACGTTGTTCTGGCGGCCCACCTCCAGTGCCAGAAGCATGCAAGCGTTGTGCTTGTAATTTTTTTTTTAAGTTTGCCCTGATATCGTCAAATCTCTTGCGACAATTATTCCGGTCCCTGACATGATTCCCACACGCATTCACAGCAATTATTATTTGATTCCACATTTCTTTTTTGCATGTTGAACTTCTCCGCACTTGAAAAACATACAAAATATATGACATTCATTCTTAATAATAAAACGATAAATTTCCTAAACTGCTAGCTGTTCCAAGAGATACCAAACATGCTGGTTTAGGTGTCATATGTGTAGCACATGAGCATTTACTTGTAAACATAGACATGTAAGGAAGCTTGCATTAATATTGTATGAAGTTTGCACAAATTGAACGACTGAGTGTTCTTGTCGTTGTAAAGGTTGATTAAAATATGTGTTTGAAAAGTAAGTTACATTGATAGATATTATGGACCAATATTTTGATATGAAGACACCTCACATGACCTAGGATAATATGTATTTGAAGAATGAATGCAAAGGTAGACTTACCTACTAAATGGCCATACAGACAGTCATAGTGCTCCAGAATCCCTGTGACAAGAGCTGTGTTTTCGTTGTCATTGAAGCGAGGATTACGTTGCTGCTCCACGCGTTTCTTCCGAACACGTTTAGCCACAGAACTTGGCTGCTGCTGACTGGAGTCTCCTTTTTCCAATGGAAGAGACTCCAAAAGCGGGCCACCAGAAAGCACACCACCACCAGACACACCAGCAGCAACAGAGCCACCAGCAGCACTCGCACTCCCAGCAACAGCACTCGCACTCCCATCAACAGCACTCGCACTCACAGCAACAGCACTCGCACTCCCAGCAACATCACTTCCCTGAACCCTACGTTCACTCCGACGCGTACTCGCACGACTAGCAGTACCACTGACACCAGCATCACTCTTCCCATGCCTTGCGGCCATACCTCTAGCACTCACAAAAAAACAGAAAACAAATGTAAAGCCAATCGCAATGAACACTAACAAATATAAAACAAGACAAAAATGTACACAAAACAACACAGGACAAACGTCTCACAATACACAACAAATCTCTCAGTCAATATGTACTTATTAAATCGGCCAGCTCTGTGTGTCTCTCTCTCTCTCTGTCACTCCCAACAACACAGAGAATGAATAACAGTACACGGTGCCTTTAAATAGGCCGCTCCATCCAATACATTGTTGCTTCGGCAGATTCAGCAAGAAGTTTAATTGGCGAACCTAACAGCACCCCGCCATGCACGCCGATACACCTGTGTGTGATCGGCAAATCCTCGTGAGAGTGGGCGGAAATTTTTTCGGCTTGATTCGGAAGACATTCGGCACTTACTGCATACGGAGAGGGAAAATCGCCAAAATAATGCCAAATCGGTAAGCTTGGCGAATGCACATTTTCGGCGCTTACTGCATCGAGCCCTAAGTCAGATGCGAGGTCTGAGTTCTCTTTTTAGAACGTAGTGGTCACGGATAGGAACTGAAGCTGAAAAAGAGGACAAGGAAGCCCGGTGTATATCCCGGTCAGGGTAAGCCTACCAAAGCAGGTGCCTAGTAGAGCCTAGATTCCGCCTAAACCCCAGTAAGAGTACTGTTACCTGTACATTGTGTATTCATTGTGTTGTATGCGGGTTTACCCAAATAAACTGCATTTTGTTTCTACTACCTTGTTTTGCCTAGTGAATGATCCCGGTACAAATATAAATAAGTGTCAAAAGTCCTGGTCTCCCATTACAGTCATTATTATCAATAAAATGTTCTTGCTAGTAATAGTGATGATGATGAGGCTGTGGAGGCTTCCCATGCCCAAGCTGATACTAGCAGTGTGCAGCAAAGGCACAGGGGAAAGTGACCATCTGACATTGTTAAACTAATATGTGGTGCAGCTATTATGTCTAATAACAGAATACATCAACAAACTTTCGATAGGATACCCATAAATCATCATTCATACAATAATGTATTTTTGCTGAATAGTACATTGGTCAAAATGCTTAAAGTTGGTATGCTGCCCTTTATCTCTGTAGAGTTAAGGGCTTTGGCGAGCTTCTAAAATACACTTTGTCTTGCCGGAAAATTACCACTCAGGTTGTTTCATACTTGTATCAAGAGGTTTTTGAAGTAGTGGGCTGGGCTCTTGATACTTCACAAAGTAGGAGTTTGCATCTCTCAGCAGACATGTGGACTAGTGGACATGGTGGAGGCCAATACATGACTGTTATTGCCCATTGAGTGGGCTTTCCTTCCTCTTACCAGAGGAGACGGTGTGTTAGTGGTAGTGATGGCATTAGTAATGATGCTTAGAATCATAGAGTCAGCAGAAGCACTTGCATCATGTACATGCTAGAAAGGCTCTATGAGCAGCAAAAAAAGGTTAATGATTACTTCATGGAGAACTCCAAGCTACTAGAGATACCCCAACATGTGCTGTTCCAGTATGGTGTCTTCCCTCAGCCATGCTGTCACCCAACTGATTTTTTTTTACAGAATAAGCACTCTATTCTAAACAATTCTCAGAGGTAAGGCTTTAATGAAGTCCTTGACCTTGCCTCTGTTCACTCTCAGTCCCTGCTGGGATGGTGGTGGTACTGGGGGTGGGGGTGGTGATAATGGGGAATGGGAAGATAGCACTAGTTCAGCACTTCCCCATCATGCTCTAAGGGAAGGAATGATTCTGCAGGGGAGGGCATATAAGAGGTGGTGACTCTTTCCAGAACTCTCTCTCCCTGAGTCTGGGAAGTGACTGATGAGGAATTAACAGCAATCCCTTTCCAAGTTTCTAGATCTTTCCCTTAAAAAACTTCTGCATCAGCTTGAGTTGGGAGACTTGATTGCTGTAAACTGCAAAAACCCTCATGTGTTTACAGCAAAGCTGGGAAACATCCAGCTCAGGATCCTAGTAGAGAGGGTATTGTCCCTGAGTAAGACTCCTGGCCTTATCAGTAGGGAGATAAGCCTCACATACTTGAAAGATCTTTCTAATAGAAGGAGCTGGACAGAGGTTCATCATCCCAGGACCTTGACTCGCAAGTGACCGAAGTGTGAGTTCATCAGTGGACTACCCCTGCTACGTTATATAGTTAGATACATCAGGGATCAGGTTGGTGGCTTAACCACTGAAGATATTATATATTATTTCCTTGCTGACCAAGGACTGGCTATTTGCTACAGATCATCCAGTGTTTGGACTTTATGGGTATTTAAATAGCAGTGCACTGCAAGTTTGCAAAATATTGGTAATTTATAATCTCTTTACTGAGCTCAGAATACCATTTTACCTTTTTGTGATGTTCTAACAAGAATGTTGAACTGTATGTTTAAGCTGATTTATTTAATGATTTGTTTAATAGAAGTATAAGATCTGTGTTGGGTGTGTTAGGGGTTGCTGGGCAGAGTACCCTTTCCATAACAATCAAGTTCTGGGCTGGCTGGCTGCCAACTACATTTGTGTCACTACAAAGTCTAACTCCATATACAGTACAGCCCCTTTAGCAGTTAATAAACGCTTTTATTTTATTTTAATTGTCTGCAATTACTGGTGTACCATCCCTGAAAAGGTGTTCAGGATCTCAGGGCTATTAGTGGCAGCCCATGTAGCCTCAGTTATTGGGGTACAAAAAACGTTACATATGTTATTCTATTTACTAGGCAACTTGAAAGTGAACTGTTCTCTTAATACCAGAAAAGGCTTTGACAGCTATGACTTCAAGAACTAAAGCATATAAAAGAGTCTCTAGTGGCAAGCAATGTCACATACAGTATGCTTTTGGTTCACTGTAATAAAATGTCAGTCTCGGCTGGTAACATTTACTTGTTCAATACTTTCATCTGACTTTGATTCACGTTGAGAGAGGCACATTTGCTCCTTGCATACTGTATATTCCGTGCAGCTTCATAAAAGAATTTGATAGCTTGAGAATAAAAGGATACAGAACACTGCAGATGTTGCACTAAGGATACATATTAAATGTATGCAAAAATATGTATTGTGTACCAGGAGGAATTAAACCCTTGATTTTGTACACATAAGATTAAAATTATCTACTATGCCACACATCTAACTCAATAAGACACTGTGTGGAGTTCATCAATCTTACTTCTAAAAAACGAAAATAAACCAGCTACGTGCCTTACTTTCCATCTTCATTTTTTAACTCTCGAGAAATGTTTATGCGGATATGAGATATTACATCTTGCTGATTTCACACTCTTGTGATAAACAGTAGTTTGTGATACCGGTACACGAAAATAACATCACTATTCTAAATTACACCATGATCATACATAAATATTCAAAAGGCTTTGATTTGAACTTGGATTTTTATTATACTCAGTGTCTATAGAGCACGCTAATATAAATGCATAATTTTTTTATTATCACTTCAGTTTATACAATTTCCTGTGAATTTATCACACTTGTGATGCATTGTATGGCAAAAGAAAAATAGAAATCCCGTGTTTTTTTTCCTTCTCTGTGTTTTAAATGTTCAGTTGAAAATGTGTTAGGAGGATATTGCACAGAAACAACACAGATTTTAGATCATGTTTTCAAGAAAAAAAAAATGAAATTGATGAGGAGTTCTTGATGAGAAATTTAAATTTAGTGATGCATTTATAAAATGGTTCTTGAGTGCCCTATGTGTTTCTTACTGTCAAAATAACTTGTGAAATAATTTCAACTCATATTCTTTTCAATAATAACATTTTGGAATTAATTTGAGGTAAATGATGGGTTTTATGTGTATTACTTTCCACCAGCTGTGTGGTTGCATTTAGTAGAGTCTAAACAAAAAAGCTTTTTTATGGTATTTATGTATTGATATTTTTTAACTCGTATATTATATAGCGGTTATATAAAGGAGGGGACATCGGTTCAATTTAGGACTTGGTTTATTATGGTATGGGTTGGCCAGTCTATACAAAGCATGTACTTTTATACTATATGCTATATAAGTGCCATGAAATGCACCTTTTATTGTTATTTCTGCATTTATAAAAATGCATGTTTTCCTTTGGTATTTTTATGTATTAGAAAATGGATTATACATTTTTACAGGTTCATTTTTACAGTACGTTTTTCAGTGAATAACATCATTAGATTTTTATCGAGTTTTGCAATGGTCACACTTGTACTCGCAATTGGATGTGCACTGGTTTCAACATACTTTATGTAGGGTCTAATTCCAATCTAAGGCAGTGATTTACTGTTTTACTGTACTATGTGGGTTTATCTTGAAAGGGCATGCCAGTGAGCAAAGTGATTCCAGTCAGTGTCAGTTAATGCGGCAGTGAGCTCCTATTATTGGAGCTTAGTGAATCTCCTCCTTAAGTTGCAATTTGTCTAGTGCCAGGAAATATTACCTCACAAGATACAGCAGGTGCAATTTTCTGATGCACATACAGTACGCCTGGCTAACAAAACAAAGCATATGTTTTGGCCCATAGATATAGAGTAGGACCTAAGCCTTGAAAGAGTGCTTCTAAAGTCCCATGATATGTCTGTGTCACGGTTGTGCTCGCCACAAACCAGGGCCGGACCGCGTGGCTGAGGCTGGGTTATGAAATCACCGACCTTAGACCGCACAGACTGGTCCGGAATGCAAAGTTCATAGTCAAACAGCCCGGGTTCAGGATTGGAGAGGACAGCATAATCGTTGGACAAGCCAAAGTTGGGACAGGAGATATCCGGGTAGTCATAGTCCAAGCAGGGAGTCAACAACAGGTAATCAAGCAGGTCCTCCTGATTCAGCATAATCGCTGCAGGTCGGGAACGGGGTTTGCGCGAGTGGCGTCCACATCCCATGGCGCCGGTCTAGGAGAGGAAAGGCAGACCGGGGTGGGGACACCGCCAGGCAGCACCAGTAAACCAGTGCTTCAGCGCAAGAGTTCAAGCAGGCCTCTGCAAAGGGAGAAAGAGCAGCAGGCCAAGGGGTCCAAACTGCAACCTCTGCTACAGGTAGAAGCAGCAGGTTGCGGGCTCCAGGGAGATAGCAAACAGCAGGTCTCCGGGGTGCTTCAGCGCGGAAGCTTAAGCTAACCTCTGCGAAGGGAGAAAGAGCAGCAGGCCACGGGGTCCAAACAGCAACCTCTGCTAAGGGTAGAAGCAGCAGGTTGCAGGGAAAGCAGGAACTAATGCTGGAACACATCCACAGGATTAGTCACGGGAAAAACAAGCAATGGCTTGTGGCAGAACACAGGAACGTCCAAGAAGGATTATGCTTGGCAGAGAGGGATTGTGGGAATGCAGTATTTAAAGGCCAGCGGGCCAATCCCAGGAGGAGGGTGTGAGGGCACTGCTCCAATGACTGAATACAAGGCTAGGTTGCAGTGATAACCCACACAGCTGCTGTTGATTGCAAAGAGGGAATTAGTGAGAACAACAGCACCCTGCAAGGCTACAAGAAAAGCCAGGAGTGGATTCCTGACAGTCCGTAGATATCCTTTAATGATATAGTACCCAATAAAGGGGTTAGTGGATGTAACCGACCATATAGAGCAAACAAGTTGTACAAGTCCTGAGTGTAGCCCAATGTTGTGCGGTGTAAGAAAGGTAACTCAGTTACCTAATGCCTCAATAAAGCTCTCCGGTGTAGCAGGGGGTGAGGGGTAGTGATGGAGGGTGGAATAGAAAATCCTCAGCTGATACACAGCGTCTCACTGAATGACATCCACTTTTTCTGCTTATTTGATCCCTCCGTTAGATTCCCCCAGCACTGGCAAAGGCTTTCACAACACCACACTCTAGCTGTAATCTCCTGATAGGGCTCTCTGACATGGCGGGAGGTGGGGAAGGAGGATAAGATGTGGAAATTCTAAGTGGGAACACAGCGTCTCACCCCATTGCATGTTTACAGTATTCTCTTAGAAAAAATCCTCCGACTCATGACCCCGTGCCTCAACGGCACGAAATGCGTTAGAGAACTTACCTGTTTGTTCGAAGTATGGGCATCATGCCTATTAAATAGTCAATGTTTTACCCGCCTCCAGTCTAGTTTTTGTTGCAGAGCTCCTGCCCATCTCGTTCTTGTCTATGTTCTGGCCCAGGCTCACTGTAGCTAATGAGTAGGATCAGGCAGTTAATCTCATCCTCTTTAAATGCACACAGAGTCCTTCTTATTTTCTGTAACTTTATTGGAGGGGGTAAACAGAAGAATAAGATAACTTCGAGGTAGCATTTTTGAGAGGGAGGTGAAAAAGCAATGCTTTGTTCTGGGGAAACAGTGAGAGGTGTGGCTACTCACAATGGCTGCTGGCTTAAAAAGGAAGGAAATGCAGGAAATAAGGCAGGGAGAAACCAACAGCCAGGGGTCCTGGAAGAAACCAAATCAGGCCAGTGCAGAAGTTGCTAGGCAACAGTCTGAGACCGGGAGGAAAGGGAGTTACAATTGTAACAACAAATATACTGTACTAAGGAGTGATAGCAGTCACATAACAGAGAGAATCAAACAGGGGCCAGAACAGCATATTTGGCAGTTTAATCATTTTACCTGGCATAGGAAGAACAGAGAATGAAAGGCCACGGTTAACTACAAAATTAGGAAGTAAATGAGCAAATTATGGACATAATATATTTTTGTTTGGACATAGCGTAAACACATTTCGCAATATTATGCAATTTGCAAATATTTACAATTACTAGGTACATAAAATAGCCTTGGAGTCTTTCAATGAATGATTTCAGTAGTAAATGTACTTAATTCAGAAAGCTGGAATTAAAATAAAGTTACGACATTAAGGGTTAAATGTACTATTCCTTAAGAATTTAAAAACAGCAATGAGGATGGGGATATCATTTTGACAACATTAGGCTTTGAAAAGTTCATTAACATTTCGTGAATTGCTTTGAAAATTATTATGAATTGTATTTTAAGCACTTTTGCACAAGGACTTGCAAGGAAATTAATATTCACAATTTGTTACATGTTAAAAGAACATCTTGCCACTAGGTGTGCTTTTATCTAGATAATATTTTACAATGTACTGTTTCTGCAACTTTTACAGGAAACTATATCTAATTACAATTAAAATCAATAAACAAAGTTACACAATGGCCCATATTCACTAAATGGGGCTAAGCTTTAGCACGTCTTTACTCCCATTAATTTGAATTGGCGTTAGGGTATCTACTCAAGTGTAGCACCCTTTAGTGAATATGGGCCAACGTGTGATATAGGGCATATACATACAAGAGAGAACTGCAAGCCTAGAATGTGGATTTATTACTGTTTTACATCACTACTACTGTAGTAGAATGTAATGTACTTGGAGGGCTAAACTTAACCCTGTTAGTGCCTCCATGCTGTTCCTAAAACAACCAAGAGCTGTAAAGCCCATGGCCATTATGTTCTTCTGGGAAATGACATTCCACTTTGTGTTCCTGTGAGCTGATCACAGAGCAATCTGGATGGAAGAGGCGGATGAAGACTCCCTGCTGCCATCATGGCAGTTGAGAAAATAATCAGGTACATGTGATCTCTGTAACAGTGAAAACATAACCTTAGAGTTGAGGTTCCCAAACCACCGGCCACACCAGATTTTAATAATAGCTATGTATTTGCTCACAAGTGAATGCATTTATATGAACAGGTTATTGGCTGGTTAGCCTAAAAGCCAAGTCTTGCTCAGAACCACAGGAGGAGACTGGGCATCACTGTCCTACAGCAATAATGTCTGTGTGCCACTAGACATTTTGGTTTGGAGGAAGTTTTTTGGGCTACAATTCAAGGCCTTATGGAGCACCCTAGAGTGTCACGTATATTAGGGTGTATATTGGGTTATGCCAAGGTTAAACGATTGTTACACTATAACATTGAGATTGAGTGTATAGTATAATTATTATTATTATTGTAATGGACTGGCCTTCTGGATAGGGTCAGTGAGGACACAGTAGTTTCAAATAAAGAGTCTTATTTCATAGACTGGGAAACAAAATACTTTCTTCAGCAGTGCAAAAATCAGACAGCGAAACCACATAAATCTGGAACATAAAATGTCCTTATCTTTCATGCTGGGTGTGATTCCCAGGTATTCCCAGGCAAAATCCTTACGGGAATCTGCTACCTTGCAGGTAGTGTAGCCCTGCTTCCTTAGCAGGGTGGTGATCTTTGGTTCTGGTGCTGGGAGTGATTCCCAGCTATTCACAGGCAGTACATCAAGGAATATGAAGTCCTTCTTCTAAGAAGGCCTGTGAAGTGTTGTTTAGCCGCTCCCTTGTAGGCTTGTGTAGTTTGTAGTTTTGTGCTCTGTGTGAGTCCCAGCCAATCCCAGGCAATCCCTCTGGGAACTGAAGCCCTGCTTCCTAGCAGACTTCTGTATCACTCTTGGTTCTGGTGCTGGATGTGAGTCCCAGCTGATCCCAGCTAATCCTTCTGGGAACTGAAGAACTGCCTTCTAGCAGGCTTCTGAACCTGCTTCCTTGCAGGATGAAGAGAACTGGCAGAGACCCTTCACCCAGATATATCTCTTTTCTCTCCTTTCCAGCAAAATACATATTTCAGGGTCTAAAGTTTGACCTAACTAACATCAGGTAAAATCCCCTTGCTAACCTGAATAGCACTTTAGTGAAAATGCAATGCTAGGGTTATATCATTAGCCCTAATGGGAAGAAATAAAATAGGACTGGCCTTAGGGCAAGGTGAACAAAGTGGCTGCCTGGGGTCCCACGCTCCTTCCTCTCCCTTCTCCTGTCGGCACCTGGATCCAACTTTTGCAGGACCAGAGGAGGGAGCTATAGGTGGGAACGCAGGGCCCCGGACCAACCCCATGGTAGGGGAGAGGAGTGGGGGTGGGCGGGTGCATGTGCATAGTGGGGTCTTACCTTCTCTGGCATGGTCCTACTCCTGCAGCGTCCTGTTTTCATGACGACCTGATTTCAAATGACAAAGAGCTGCCATGACAACGTGACATCACACGAAGCAGCTTTGCCATGGCGATGCGACGTCACATGAGATAAGGTAGATGCCACACACCAAACAAAATTGGTAAATGAAAGTAATAGTTACCGGTGCTCCTGCGAATGAGTGGAAGCCTGCAGAAAATCCAGCAGTACACGAAGATGGGCAACGCAAAGCACAACGGAGTTGTCAATAATCTAATTTATTTTAAGCCAGAAACATCACAACGTTTCGACTTAGTGGTCTTTATCAAGTGATCTGAAGTGGCATGTAGAAAAAAGTCAAAAGTGATTCCTTAAATACCCTCCACATACCCACAACACCCTGTGTTCATTATCCATGATGTAATGCAGCTGTGTGTAGACACTATTTCCTGACGGAGTATCCAGATGGAGTAGTACCCAGATGTGGGAAAATCAGAGCCCTACTTACAAGCAGCAAGGCAAATACAGGCAATGCAACAAAGAGTCTTCCGGCTGCTGCTGATGTCTTTGCAGAGATGTGATTCCTGCTGCACCGTGACTCTCGTGCTGACTCTCCCTCCAGGGGTTAACAGGAACAGTGGCAGTGTTGGAGGCCTGCTTGTGGGGCTCACAGCTCTCCTCCACGTGAGGCTGCTCTCCTCACTTCCTCCTCCGGTTACACAGGCTGTCTCAGCGTGCCTGCACGCGAGTGTGCACGTGCCCTTAAAGGGACAGTACAAACGTCCTGTATGCCAAGAACTAACGGCTGCAATGGGGCTCAAATGTGACCAAGTGTCCCAAAAAGTCCAATACCAAGCTCAAAGTGACTGTGTCACCTGCCCTACGCGTTTCGTGGATGTTACTCCACTTCCTCAGGGGCTACAAAGACTGACACTGAATGACATGTACATATACCCTAACCAATTAAAAATTAATTGCCCAATTAGGCTGTATAGCCTGCATGTCATTAATATCAAATCACTACGTCTCTAACAACATAATACACATACAATACATTAAACAACATTAAAAACATTCAGATATCAACTGATAACCATATATCCCAAAATTGAGGCCAGATGTAATATCATAATAGGCATTGATATATACCAAAATGCCAAATTGTGGCCAAAGGATAAACAAACCTGCTTAAGCCACTTAGTATGCTACTGCTGGTACAGAGTCAAATGGATAAGGTGTCATCCATTAAGTAATGGTTGCATTTAACTAATGTTTGTTTGAGCCATTTCATCTACCTAAAAAGGAGCCCAATTCAAAATCAATATTGAGCCCATATGGGGATAGAGTCTTAAGTTCATAGATCCAAAAGGCCTCCCTCCTATTGATGTGTTGAATGTTATTACCACCTCTCCAATTGGGTGTACACAATTCAATAGGTTGACAGATAAGGCCCTTTGGATTTTTGCCATGATGTACCAAAAAGTGGTGGGACACACTGTGTGATGTTAAACCCTTTTTTATGTTGTAGATATGTTCATATATACGTCTTTGAAACGTACGACCAGTGCGACCCACATATTGCAGGCCACAAGGACACTGCAACATATAAATGACAAACTCTGACTTACATGAAATATGTGACATGATTTTGTAGTTTTTGGCGGTGACATTAGATTTGAATTCTGTGCTACAACAGCTGTACTTACAGGCTATACATTTACTGCATGGTTTAAACCCATTTTTAACCTGATTGATGTTCATTTTTATTTCACCTTGGTTTAAAGGGTAACTAGGTGCCAGTTTGTTCCTAAAGTTACCAGCTTTCTTAAAAACAATAGATGGCTGTGGTGTTAGTATCTGTGACAAAGTTGCATCCTGTAACAATATAGGCCAATGTTTGGCAAAAATATTCCTTATTTTGGGGGCCATAGCATTATATTGTGTTATAAAGGAAATATTATTTTTCCCTTGGCTGTCCCCTTTGTCCTTATATTCCAGGAGTTTGTTCCTGTCCATATCTTGAACTAAAGAGATAGTATTCTCTAGTTCGTCTAAGGGATAGTTCCGATCTAGAAACTTATTTTTGAGTTCACCCGCCTGCTCTACAAAAGATTCCAACCTGGAGCAGTTGCGCCTAAGTCGGATGAATTGTCCTTTTGGAATATTCCTAATCCATTGCGGATTGTGATGGCTGTTGGCCATAACATAATTGTTGGCCTGTACAGGCTTAAAAAATGTTTGTGTATGAATGTGGTCATCAACAATACTAATATTTAAATCCAAAAAGTTAATGGTGGTTTTATCATATTGGCATATTAGTTTCAAATTTCTGTTATTGTCATTAAGGTACAAAATGAATTGATCTAATAAATTCAGTTCCCCATCCCAAATAAAAATAACGTCATCTATGTAGCGCCGCCATAGCACGAGGCTTGCACCAAATGGGCAGTTGTTCCAAATGGCCTCCTTCTCCCATTGCCCCATAAAAAGGTTCGCATAACTTTCGGGCAATGGGAGAAGGAGGCCATTTGGAACAACTGCCCATTTGGTGCAAGCCTCGTGCTATGGCGGCGCTACATAGATGACGTTATTTTTATTTGGGATGGGGAACTGAATTTATTAGATCAATTCATTTTGTACCTTAATGACAATAACAGAAATTTGAAACTAATATGCCAATATGATAAAACCACCATTAACTTTTTGGATTTAAATATTAGTATTGTTGATGACCACATTCATACACAAACATTTTTTAAGCCTGTACAGGCCAACAATTATGTTATGGCCAACAGCCATCACAATCCGCAATGGATTAGGAATATTCCAAAAGGACAATTCATCCGATTTAGGCGCAACTGCTCCAGGTTGGAATCTTTTGTAGAGCAGGCGGGTGAACTCAAAAATAAGTTTCTAGATCGGAACTATCCCTTAGACGAACTAGAGAATACTATCTCTTTAGTTCAAGATATGGACAGGAACAAACTCCTGGAATATAAGGACAAAGGGGACAGCCAAGGGAAAAATAATATTTCCTTTATAACACAATATAATGCTATGGCCCCCAAAATAAGGAATATTTTTGCCAAACATTGGCCTATATTGTTACAGGATGCAACTTTGTCACAGATACTAACACCACAGCCATCTATTGTTTTTAAGAAAGCTGGTAACTTTAGGAACAAACTGGCACCTAGTTACCCTTTAAACCAAGGTGAAATAAAAATGAACATCAATCAGGTTAAAAATGGGTTTAAACCATGCAGTAAATGTATAGCCTGTAAGTACAGCTGTTGTAGCACAGAATTCAAATCTAATGTCACCGCCAAAAACTACAAAATCATGTCACATATTTCATGTAAGTCAGAGTTTGTCATTTATATGTTGCAGTGTCCTTGTGGCCTGCAATATGTGGGTCGCACTGGTCGTACGTTTCAAAGACGTATATATGAACATATCTACAACATCAAAAAGGGTTTAACATCACACAGTGTGTCCCACCACTTTTTGGTACATCATGGCAAAAATCCAAAGGGCCTTATCTGTCAACCTATTGAATTGTGTACACCCAATTGGAGAGGTGGTAATAACATTCAACACATCAATAGGAGGGAGGCCTTTTGGATCTATGAACTTAAGACTCTATCCCCATATGGGCTCAATATTGATTTTGAATTGGGCTCCTTTTTAGGTAGATGAAATGGCTCAAACAAACATTAGTTAAATGCAACCATTACTTAATGGATGACACCTTATCCATTTGACTCTGTACCAGCAGTAGCATACTAAGTGGCTTAAGCAGGTTTGTTTATCCTTTGGCCACAATTTGGCATTTTGGTATATATCAATGCCTATTATGATATTACATCTGGCCTCAATTTTGGGATATATGGTTATCAGTTGATATCTGAATGTTTTTAATGTTGTTTAATGTATTGTATGTGTATTATGTTGTTAGAGACGTAGTGATTTGATATTAATGACATGCAGGCTATACAGCCTAATTGGGCAATTAATTTTTAATTGGTTAGGGTATATGTACATGTCATTCAGTGTCAGTCTTTGTAGCCCCTGAGGAAGTGGAGTAACATCCACGAAACGCGTAGGGCAGGTGACACAGTCACTTTGAGCTTGGTATTGGACTTTTTGGGACACTTGGTCACATTTGAGCCCCATTGCAGCCGTTAGTTCTTGGCATACAGGACGTTTGTACTGTCCCTTTAAGGGCACGTGCACACTCGTGTGCAGGCACGCTGAGACAGCCTGTGTAACCGGAGGAGGAAGTGAGGAGAGCAGCCTCACGTGGAGGAGAGCTGTGAGCCCCACAAGCAGGCCTCCAACACTGCCACTGTTCCTGTTAACCCCTGGAGGGAGAGTCAGCACGAGAGTCACGGTGCAGCAGGAATCACATCTCTGCAAAGACATCAGCAGCAGCCGGAAGACTCTTTGTTGCATTGCCTGTATTTGCCTTGCTGCTTGTAAGTAGGGCTCTGATTTTTCATATCTGGATGACCAGCGGTGTTCTCATTTGTCCAAACCATTTTATGGCATAGTTCTTTTTATTTAATAAATAGTTTTTATAGTCACTAGGAGTCTCTATGTTATATGTGCAGTGTGTGTATTAGTGTAGACCTGTTTTAACCCTACAGTGTTGCACTATGATCTGTGTCTGTTTGTGTTTTTTCCCCTATATGGCCTGTCAAGCAAGTGTGCTGATCCCCTGAGGAGTACAGGATTATCCAATGAACTTTTGGCGCCAGGTTTTTCTTTGTTTTCACTTTCACTTTCTCTGTCAGTACTGACAGTATTACTAGGCAGCCTTTATATATATATATTTTGCAATTGTCACACTGGTGTTTTAGTCTTTAGCGCTTGTGCACATTTTTTCTTTTTCACCCAGATGTGGGACCCGACACCATGTGTGATGACACGGCTGGAGCTGCAAACACAGAATTGAGTTGTTACTCACTAAGAAAATGGATTAGCCTGGATTGCCTGGATGACAAGGACACACCTCCAACATTTCCTCCCCCCTCCCTCTGACCCCGCCTCCCTTGGGGATATGGAGGTGATATCAACAACAGCATGATGCAGGACTAAGGAAGGAGTGTCTACACACAGCTGCATTACATCATGGATAATGAACACAGGGTGTTGTGGGGGGTATTTAAGGAATCACTTTTGACTTTTTTCTACATGCTACTTCAGTTCACTTGATAAAGACCACAAGGTCGAAACGTTGTGATGTTTCTGGCTTAAAATAAATTAGATTATTGACAAATCTGTTGTGCTTTGCATTGCCATCTTCATGATGCGACATCACATGCCAGCATGACGCCACTATGCCACAAGAGGAGGGACGCACTTAAAGGAATCGCCCGGGCCGGCATGTAAGTACCCTTACCTAATTCTACCGGGAGCCCCCGATATCCATATGTTATTTAAAGAGTAACACGGGGTTAACGTTATGTTATTTGCTTTAGTGCATATGTGTTATAATAAACCTATAATTAAAGGTTAATATTAGGTTAAATAGCCCGATAGAGCTTACTGCATCTGATATACAGTATGGAGAGGTATAAAAGTAACCTAAAAAAGCTGGAGCACTTCCAAAGCTTTGTTTAGCTCCAAGAGCTGCCAAATACACGTTTTGTCTTTGACTTCCAGTAGAGTCTAAATTGAAAAAGAAGTAAAAAAAGAATATGGAAAACTGCCAAGAAATGCTTGAGGTGCTGAACAGAAGCATTTTACTTTACTCATGCATTGGAAAAGACAACAACCTTTGAACTTATGAATTGTTGTTCTGACAGAGGACTGTTTATAAAGACTAAGGAGCCTATTCTAGTAGCCTCCATAAAACATCTCACTGGGCCTGTTACGCTGCCAGTTTTGTCAGTGTAGTTATCACGGTATTCAGAAAGACTCTGAAGACCTGCGATAGCTAAATGACCAAACTGGTGAGGAGCAGCGATGTCATTTCGCCTCTCTCAAAAGTTCAAATCCGTGGATCTGCAGCGATATGGGCTGGCCAACTGCATACAGTGGAGAGCCGCCTCTTCCTGCACATATCTCGCCAGCGATCGTAGGGTTTTAATAACATTTGTAATACTATTTTACGTGAGCAGGGGGTCTCCAGAGCAGAACCGCGTTGATTTCAGGACCCCCTGCTTCCCGAGATACAGGCCCTGTTATGGGGTGCCGGTATTTCTTATGCATTTAAAGGTTCCGCGTCACGTGACCAGGACATTTAAATGCATAGGAGATACCGGCACCCCATAATGGGGCCGGTATCTTGGGAAGCAGGGATCCAAGAACCTGAAATCAACGCGGTTCTGCTCCGGAGACGCCCTGCTCATGTACACTATTATTAAAATTGTTATTAAAACAGCTTAATTACCTTAGCGGCTAGCCGCTTAGTCAATGAAGGGGTTCAACTTCAATCGTCTGTTTATTGGGGGAAGAGGGGGTGGATGAAGGTGGTAGTTGCCTCAGGGTGGTTAAGCCTGCCGGGAAGTTTGCGGAAGGAGTTAACCCCTTAACTCCACCCGCAACCCCCCCGCAAGGACTAAACACCCACCACGGGCCAAATACCACATTTCTCCACTCCCGCTACCCACAATAAACATGGCATCGGTAGTTAACCCCTTCATTGCCTTAGCGGCTAGCCGCCAAGGTAATGAAGTTGCCTGTAAATGTATTTTTATTGCATCGGATTCATGCCGGGGTTCAACTGGTATTCATGTGTATCAGCTCCGGAGACCCCCGGCATCAATCCAATGCAGGAAAATGCATTTTTTTCTCTAAGTCCCTCTCTCGCCGCCTTCTCAACAGCTTCTCAGCAGCTTCATGCCAACTTTTTTTGGCGAGAGGAGTTTGGGAGGAAAATGCCATTCTATAACCTCGATAACCTAATCGAGGCTACTAGAATTGCTAGAATCTTAGAACCTGCTGATAAGGGGCCTATCGCGGCTCATCTGGCAATGTGTTTTGGACGAGAGCAAAGAATGGTGATTAATGCTTTCGCCGCCCACTTATCGAGGCTTTCTGAATCACTGTAGCTTTTTTTGGCCGATAACAGTTATAAAGCCTTGATAAGTGGGTTATGAAGGCTACTAGCATAGGCCCTAAGATCCAGATCCACAAAGTTCCATTAAGTCACTTAACGACGTTAAACAAACTTAATGTCATGTTAATACTAACAGTTTATCTTCAAAGGGTAATAACATATCGTTAAGGCATTGCATGAACTATAAATGTTGATAGGGATAATGAGATGCAAATGTGCAATGAAGCATTATCATACTGTAACTGTGTATATATCCACAAAAGTCTATTAAGGTTAACAAGGGGACTTAACATTACGTTAGTTACTGTACAGTAGGTCAAACCTCAACTTAACGTTACTCAAATCTAGATGCTGAAATATGGCTTTTGTAGTGGGAGTGTAACGCCACAGTTAGACATAATTTTACATCCCTGTTTTAGGAAACATTGTGTTATGAGCCCTGATTTAATGGATATTTGTGGATCTGCTCCTAGGTGAAATTTAGAAACGATTGGTTTTCTTTTATAAATGTTTCAACACTTTTTTTTTATTGAAAACAAACCTGAAATTCTGATACAAAAAAATATATTTTTTAAAATGACTACTTCTGCCAGGCCCGTATTTAGGCATAGGCTTACAAGGCCTGGACCTAGGGTGGAAAATGTTCGGGGGGTTGCAAATTTTGTGGTGGCCAGTGTGGCGGTTAGAGGCCCCGCTCTCTCCCGCACCACAATTAAACTGATTGCTGGGGGAGAGCGCGGGGACTCTGTAAAGGTCTGCTACCTCCTCCTACAGCGTCACCCTCCTCCTTCTGCAGCGTTGCTGCGTCAAATGATGACGTGGCATCACGTGTGAAGCGCTGCCAGGACAACGTGACGTCACGTGGTGTCCCATTGTCATGGCAACGCTTCGCTACATGACGCTGCGTCGCCGCAGAAGGAGGAAGGCGGCAAAAAATGACGTTCCTATGGTGGCCTATGGGCGGCAAATTTCTAAAACTGGCCGTGACTGCAGCATTACCAATATGAAGCTTGAATGACGTTTGGCACTACCTCATGGATGCTACATACAGTACTCAGTAAACCTATATTGAAGCCTTCCATAAGTGGTGGAGCATGGTGGAGCTTGATAGGCTGTTGCATGGATGTTCAGGTGTTGCAGCATGAATATATTTGTTATACAATAAACATAAAACCAGATATAAGGAAAGGAAATCCTTGCCTCAGAGAGATAACTATCTAAGGGTCAGATCCACAGAGCTTTGTTAAGTGATTTAACATTGTTTAAGTGACATTAACGTTAAGTCACGTTTACATGGCAGTTAGTGATAATTATATGCAAAAGATGCATTTCCCTCACAGCGCATATCCACAATGGTCCGTAAGGCTAGCAATACATTCATTAATTCATACCTAACTGTGGTGTTTACTGCCATCTAGACCCTGATAAAGGGCTTTTTCAGGGCTGTGGAGTGGATGGAGAGACAGCAGGTGATGGCAGCGCTTGACCAAAACAGTTGGTAAGTGCAATTGTGGGTATGAAACAGTAGCCTTGAGTCAGCGTTTGAGTTAAAGGTGGAGTGAGAAGGTGCCTGATGTATATAAGATGTGTGGGACTTCATAAGTAAAGGGAAGTAAAGGGAAGTAAAGGGAAAAAGATTTGAGATGAAAGAGTAGTAGAGGTGAAAACGAGACACTTATGAGCAGAGGCTGCGGGCGAGCAGTGCCATAGCGAGCAATGAAAGCTGATATGAACAGGAGCAAATGAGTGGAGAGTCTTGAAGATAAGGAATACTTTGTAGGTGATCTGGCACTTGATGGGAAGCAGGCTTTGTTTTGGGAGAATGTAAAGTGATTTTAGCTACAGAATTTTTTATAGTTTGCCATTTAGTGAGGCAGGGAGGCCTGTTAGTATACGAAAATACATATTTAGAAATAATTAATGTTAACCATATTCTCATTACTTTTTTTAATTGAAGATATTTCTGCCTACAGATTTTTTTTTTAAATTCGGAAACAAATAACAACTTGCAAGATTTGAGAACTCTAGTTGGCACAATATTATTAGCATAATAATACAATTACTAGTGCCACTAATAATAATACTAATGACTATAAAGGTATATCCAGGATATGATAAATACAGTGTAACTCTCCTATGTGATTACCATGGTCTTGTAGGGGTTATTGATACAGACCAACATAGACAGTGATACTTTTCGAATACACAGGAATGAAGGGGGGAGTGAGCAAATTCTCAGCTTTGCCCTTGGTTGCTTGGGGAATAATGATGTCACAGGTCGTATATAGGAGGAGAAGATTCTAGAGGTTAGGTTCCTGGGGTATGAAATGAGAGGAGCCTCAGTGTATATAGTTAAGAAGTATGTTCCTGAGTGTATAGGATAAACCAGTTCCTGTTTATTCTGTTTTAGATATGGACAGTGCCCCTTCAAGCCAGGGTTCTGAGATATGGCCAAGGTGAATCAAAGAGCTCTCAGAAGAGGAGGCAGGCACACCACAGAGGCCCCAATAGGGAGGAGCCGTAGGATCAGCTCCCCAGACAAATCCACACATGCCACAAATCCCAGTCTGTCCATAAGTGGCAGTTCATTGACAGGAATGGAGTGTAGATGCCCTAAATATATTGAGTCGGCCACGGGCAAAGAAGGGGTCCATAGTGACAGAGCGTAACGGACATTATGCAGAACAGGGATGGGTCCATTAAGAGAAGCCAGTCAAGTGTCCGCACCTCCCCAGTAGACATTGGCAATTTTTCTAGGTGGATTTGTATCCGCAGCGGAACAGCCGGATCCTTTGGTCCATGGATTTCCGCAGATTAATCTCAAAAATGGTAATTTGCATTTTTCAATTTTTTAATTATTATAACCAATTCATTCTTAAGAATCCATCAACGGATTGCTGAATCCGCGGATTGGTTTTTGAAAATCCGTAAACGGCTTGTATCCAATAGCGGATTTTGATGAATTCGCGTGGATTAAAACCGACCAAATCGTCCACGGATCTTACATCGCAAAGCGGATTTTGTGGAGAAAATGCGAGAGACTCCGGGAAAACACATTTTTGCATATTCGCCCCTCTCTACTCCCCAGTGTGTTTAGAGCGGGTGTCTGGGGATGCAACTTAAGAGTACAGACTGTGCAATGAAATGGACAGCTATGTCAATGTATACTGGCGGCACAAATAGATTGTTAGTTCCAGGCTCCCATTATTTCCATCTTTGCTACATTATCTCCCAGCCGCACAAATCCAGCACCCTGAATAAGGTAATGTCTTCTGAGTAGCCAATAATATAGACACTGATATAAATTCCCTAGGAGCCAGGCAGAGAGAGTTACAACTGTAAGTAACCCTAATAATATGTCCATTCCCATGCATTTTATCACACTATTACTTTACTATTTTCATAATACTAAGGCAATTAATGGTTTTGTACCTAGAAATGGATGAAATATACAATAAAATGTGCATAAGGTAAAAATAATCATTATGATCAGAATCTTTTTGGTGAAGTAAGCAAGTATATTTCATATCCATTACAGTTTTGAGAGGCAACAGTGTTGTACATATAGTCATGAAAATCACAAGACACTTTAATCAAGTAAATAATATATTTTATTTATTTACATACAGTACATACATTTACATTTACATGCATTTTTATCTAGATGCCTGAAGATAAAACTCTTGTTGTTTTCCTGTAACCAGATTTTCCAGTGTATGAATGGCGACGTATTAGCAGTTTAACCAGTCTGTCAGAAAACTGAACATTGTGATTTATTATCTTGAATTAAAGGTATTTAATGGTTTCATATTCAGAAGAGTTTTTTTTTTCTCCATATGTGAGTGGGAATAGTAGTGCCCCTATTTAAAGCTAAGATTTATATTCATTAAATTCATGAGCCATTTATTACTGGGTCTCTTTATTTGGTCAATTAGACTATATAATGATTGCTTGCACTGTGTTTCTTTATTATTTGTGCTGTTTGAAGGCACCTTGCATGAACTTGACATTTGGAAATATGACCTCCTTGCAATTACTAACTCAGTCTACCAATTATTATTTTTTTTCATAATAGTATTGTTCATTAAAATGTGCTCCTGTAGGGACATATAAAACAATCAGATGGCAGAATACTAATCAATTATTTACACAGAATAAATCAGTGTTTCTGACATAGTGATCTACAAGACATAAGGCTGCTGTCAAGCTAATATTTCATTAGCTTTGAATCAGAACATGTTACGTAAGAAGGTGCTGCACAAACTAGTCCTCAGCAGTAAAGTACTAAGTACTATTTAACTACTTTGCTACTAAGGGGCAGAGCTATTCGTCAGTCTTAAGTGACAAAGCACCAATTTGGGCGTGAAACGCGCTAGAGTATTTTTTGCTCCTGGTTTTATCTCATGGCTCTTGCCCAATGAATACTTTTTCTAAATGTGCTTGCTCCTTAGCCCTCATATACAATTTCTGCTGTACATCGTTTGTTTTCTTTTTCATTTTCATTCTACTCATCTGACACACGATCTGCACGCGACGGATGACCAGTGGAGAGAACATATGGACATACAATTTAGGTGAGTACTACATTGATATTAACGATACCCTGTAGATTGATTTATTTCTTCTGTGTCTATACAATGTGCATAGTTGTTGTAGGACAGGGGTGCTCAACTCCAGTCCTCAAGCACCCCCTACCCCCTCAACAGGTCAAGTGGTCAGGATATTCCAGCTTCAGCACAGGTGGCTCAATGAGAGGCCATCTGTGCTGAAGCAGGGACTGATTGAGCCACCTGTGCTGAAGCAGGGATATCCTGGAAACCTGACCTGTTGGGGGGGACTTGAGGACTGGAGTTGAGCACCCCTGTTCTAGGAAACCGTTGGCCAGGTGGTCTGTAGGTTCTTTTTCTCCGGGGCGCCTCCGAGTCATCGGTTGCAACCGGAGCTTCACTTCTGCATTACACCAGTGGGTGTCCGTTCATGAACATCGCGCACACACCTTCATCACATCCTTACTCCATTAACCTGGGATCATCCTGATACATGCTGGGTTTCAAGATTAGATATTATCTCTCTGTATATATACAGTACATGGACATTTGTTTTGCTTATAGGCTATATATCTGATCACACTCTTTTGGACGCATCAAGATCCTCTTTCTCTTGGAATGAAGATAATATTTAAAAATAAAACATACTTTGGAGGTGGAAAATGTAAGTGTTCTCTAGCAGACTTTTTATTCTTACAAATTAAGACAAAACAATATTTTTAGCCATATTGGTGCCTTACTTTATGTGAAAACAGGGAGCTTTCAAAGCTCACAGTAATATATTTGTTGTCGGTACATTCTGTTATACCTGAAGAACTGTGTGATGTTGAAAGCTTGCAAACTGTAATCTATTGTTATTCTAATAACAGGTATCATACTACCTATTGCTTCTCTTTTTTTTCTCTTACAAATTAAGAGAAGACCTTTTCACAAAACAATATAAATAAATGTCATTCTATATTAAAGCTAAGATTATTTAATTACTTCCCTTCAGAATTGCAATATAAAACACAATTGCAGCAGTAAATCAAAATCTGGTTTTTTTTCAGGAGCCGAACGGGACATTTTATCCTTTCACTACTCATGGCCACATTTGAATTTTATTAAAGCCATGACTTCTATAAGCTTTTCAATGCATGTCTTGCAAATAGCTACAGTAGCAATATGGTATTCCAGGAATATTATCTGATGGCATCTCATGTATTTTATTGTACAGTGCATGCTCCATCCAATGTTCTATAAAGCACGCAGGCCTCTTCAGAGATAAATGACTTCAACAGGCGGTGCTGTCAGAGATGTGAGTGCGCTGGGGCTGATGTCAAAATGTAAAGTATTATTTCAACCAGGTTCATAAATATGCAATCCAAAAAGGAATATCCGCTTATTCTCTTAATTAAATGTCAGTGTAAAACACATATGACTTCTCTATCTATATTTCTCTGTGAAGCTACTGTACCTTATTCTCCTTTTGACACCATATACGTTTACGTCAGTGCCTGAGAAGTTGTACGCTGAACCAGCTGTACTATAAATGCTAAATCCATTCATAATAATGTGTGCTGTATTGCTTGTGCTATTTTGTGTATAGGCCACATACAGTGTTCAGTTGCTCTAGACTCCGATAAATAAAATTTTGGTCAGATCATCATAATGCTTGGTTCTCTTCATCCGGCTTCACCAAATGGAAAGGGAAGCAAAATATTTAGATCACTAAATAAAGTTACATTTTTAGATACTTGAATGCAAGTTACAAAAACACACAAATGACAGTGTATTGCTTCTAAAAATGTTTAGACTGGATAATTTATAATGCTTCCAAACTACGGTTTGCCAGACGTCCCCTATATCATCCCAGATTTCATTGACTTGTCCTGTTGTCCCGGAAAGGTCTGTCGGGATGCATAATTGTTCCATATTTTAGAACCTTGATAGGAAATGCCTGAACTTAAAATGACTGTGATGGAATCAGTCCTAAAAACGTAATAGATTTCTGCTTGAGTGTAATAGTTACCTTTTCCGATAGCAGTTGCCTTACTAAATTATTAAATAATAAAGTTAGGACACTGCCTGGTCATCTCCTAATATCGTGACCCCCACCCCTATATGCGTTACCTTTTCTCCCACCGCTACTTGTTTGTTCACTGCGCATCTTTCCCCGCCCCCGGCCAAGCGCCGAGATGATGAAAACAAAGAATATAGTGGTCAAGCGGGAGATACCATTCAGCTTCAAGCTTTTACAAATCATTTGTCACTCATTATGACACTCTACTACTGTAGATTTCGGTGCCCCGTATTATTAAAACTTAAATGTGGCAACCCTATACCAAACTTGACGAAACGTTTCACCAAGGTTCAATGGGCTAATGCTGTATCAGTGTAGCCAAATGAGTTCTCTTTCAGCAAAATATCGCCAGACAGTGAGAGAAACATGGTGTTTGCGTCCTATTTATAGTCTCAGGATTAAGCAAAATTCAGTGATTTTCCAGAATTTGTCAAGCAAATCTAGAGATTTTAGAGATTTTAGCAAATTTGCATGTTACATGAAATGCAATGCCCAATTACTTAATGCGAATTGTCTACTTACTCTGACTTGGCCACGGTTTTACATGACTAAAAGAGGGACGATTTTTCATGGTTCGTGACCTCAAGCGAAAAGTCGGCATATCTTTAATTAACCAAAACTATGTAGTGCAATATATTGCAGCTCTAAACCGCTACAATAGACTATGTCTGTGAGCTGGGGGTCCTCTTACAGTCGTGTCTTGTCTTAGACAAGGGGTGGCCAATTTCAGTCCTCAAGGGCCACCAACAGATCAAGTTTAAATGATATCCCTGCTTCAGCACAGGTGGCTCAATGAGTGGCTCAGTCGAAGACTGGGCCATCTGTGCTGAAGCAAGGATATCCCTAATACCTGGCCTGTTCATGGCCCTAGAGCAGTAGTGCGCAAACGAGATTGTCTGCGGGGAGCGCAGGGTTTACAGAGACCCCACCTGCTTCCCGAAGGCACTTAAATTAAGTGCCGGGGAAGCGGCAAAGGCCTCTGTAAACTGCACTTACCTTGGCTGCAGACGCATCGCCATGGCAATGCGGTGTCATGTGATGTCATGTTGCCATAGCAAGCCGAGGTTAGAGGGCAGGGGGCGGGGGGCGTGGAGAGAGGGGAACTGCTGGCAGGGGGGCGCAGGGAAAAAAGATTGCTCTCCCCTGCCCTAGAGGACGAGAGTTCGCCCCCCCCCCCCCGGTCTATGATATTTCCACTTTTATATATGATATGCCAATTGTAATAAGTGATATACATTCTCAGTACTATTTTCCATGTATATATTATTAGATTATTGAGACTAAAGAAGATTGCACATTGTTTTAGTGTCATGCAGCCCAACAATCATTATATATTTCATCCCATAGAGAGTTCAAGCAATCAAATAAATGATTTTTTAATATAACTCCTGCAATTTCACAGGCACATTTTAACTCCGCAATGACAGCAATTTATTCAACAATAGTATCATGGACCAAACACATATTGCAGCTGGGCAAATAAAGTAAACTTGTGATAGGCCCACATTGTTGCTTTCAGATTTGTGTGACACTATTCTCCCCACCCCCAACCCCCGATTTATGTATTTCTAACCCAATTTCAACAAATAAAAAAGCAAATACTGTATATGTTCCTCTCACATCAAATACCAACAAAGGACCTATAGAGGAAGGCTGATATTATGTATCCCTGTTAATGCAGATACAGTATCACATTTTTTATTACTACCTCTGATTATGTATCCATGCCAGCTCTTTATATGAAGTCCTGCTGTCATTGTATATAAAATCACATATTTTGTATGTTTTGTTTCACCGTGTTTTTCTCCCGGGGGTATATAGACGTTGCTAGGTAACGGTAGCGGTTCACTTTTTGGTGCCTGGATATGCGGTGTCACGTGACCGAGGGTACATTAGGGAATCATTGTCACTGTTATGGACTCTTTCATCTTGATAAAAGGTCTAGGGGGGGTTAGGTGTAGATTACTGTTTCTTGAAAGCTAATTGAAAAAGTGCACTGTGTAAAAAAACCTATTTCTTACCTAAAAGCATTAGTGGCATTGTAAGAGATGTGTGCAAATGTACATATAATGGAGACCGATTTTGGGTGAAATTATATCTTGGCTTAATTGAGTCTTTTTCTTTATCCAGGCAAAACATACAAAAACAACAAAATAATACACCCCTATCCCTTTGTAAGGGCTAACTTCCCCAGACCCCATCTGCAGGACTGGAGTGATATTCCCATTACCAGCCTATCACCCCAAATTCTCAGGAAGTACCGTAAGCAGGTGGCCCTCCATGTCAGTCTCTGGCAGGTTCCTTGGTCCTCTGTGTCCAGGAAACATAGGTGTCTTGATCTCAGCACAGCCTTTGTGCTCAAGACAGCGTCTGTGTGCAGGCATCTCTGCTCTCCTTCTGTCAACCCAAATGTGAGCTAAGGAATCTCTCTCCTGTTTCTCACATCAGGCTTTTTACAGAGCTCTCATTAGTCCAGGTGGAGACCAGTTAATTGAGTGGCTGCAATTAACTATCTCTGCTTGATTTATAGGCAGTGTCTCTCAAACAGTGACAAGTCCCTGTTACAGGCATACTATGTAATTATTCCTGTTCCTACATTCACAGCAAAGTTGCCGCCAATTTTTTTAATATACTGCCGTAGCAAGACACGTATATTTGTTACTCTTCAGTGCAATAAAATGGCTTTTAGCTGTTCTTTATACATAGGCCCCTCTGTTGTGAGACCGAAACCTCAAAAATAAATATCCCATTTGTTTATGTTCCAAGGGAGTGTTAGATCATCTGTGTGCACCCTTGGAAGTACTTGAGGATTTGTGAATGCCCCATATTTTCAATTTACATCATTGTTTTGACAGTGTCACGTCACCTCTAGTGCAGTCTAAAAATTAGATGCATTCTGATGTAGCACAATTCTGTGTTTAAAAATATCAACAGTAGACAAAGCTGTTACAGCGAATCAGAATCAGTATGGGATGGATAAGAGGAATATTGGGAAAAGAGAGGACAGAAAGTGCAGATCAAAGATCATGGAGACTGATGAAAGGGAACAGGAGTGGTGTTAAAAAAGATGAAAGTCATATTAAATAGCAATGATTACTGTGAGACAAGATAAAGGACGGTTCTGTTATGTTATGTCATATAATTATAGCATCGTTAAGAAGGATAAAATAATCCGAGACACACATTACAGACAGTTAAATGAAATGAGTGGGATTTGCAAGGAAATACTGTATAATTTCCTGGTAACACCGAAGATGGTAGCAGTGATCCTAAAAGTTAAATAGAAATGATGAGTAAAACTGTTTGTCGTGCAAATAAATCCCAGTTTTATTTACAGAAGCTCATTAGAATGGAGCTATCATTTTCCTAAGCAAGTGAAATATGTCTTTCTGACACAGTATTGAAAAGGGTTTTAAGTGATTGACTAATAATGAGTGTTTGGTGGTTTATAATATAGGTGGGATGATTGATCTGCTACCAAACAACTATAAGAGGAGTGAGACAAAACATCAATCAACAAGCCATGGGAAGAAAAACATCACATTTAGTGAGATTTCTTGACAAATCTAATTGTTCCTGCTTCACCTTCTATTTTACATTACAGAAATGCAGGAATATGGTATGTTTTTGTTTTTCTAGGAAAAAGCATCACCCAATGAAATTGTGCAGAATCTGTATACACGCTGACTTCCTGTCATCAGCTGTCAATCAAATCACACCACAAGTCCATGAATAGTTTATTATCTTCATGTTACTATCCTTTCAATTTTTCTATCAGAATTTATTGCAGAGAATAGTGTATCTGCATTGTGTTGGGAGTAATTATTGACAAACCAAGTACAAACATCATTCAGCATTAGAGGACCGAAAACCTTTATCCAATTTATAGCAAAGCTATAGCATTTAAAGTTTAATAAGAGTGAGTTCAATGGGAGTTTCCATGCAATAGTGCCCAATGAATAAATAACTTCATTGTGTTAATTAGACTGTAAGCTCCTCGGGGCAGGGACTCCTCTTCGTTAATGTTACTTTTATGTCTAAAGCACTTATTCCCATGATCTGTTATTTATATTATCTGTTATTTATTTGATTACCACGTGTATTACTGCTGTGAAGCGCTATGTACATTAATGGCGCTATATAAATAAAGACATACAATACAATACAGTGTTAATTCAGGTGTGAGTAGGTTTATTTGTGATAAAAACAAAGTAGATTGTCAGGTAAAAGAGATAGGAAAAATTAACTACAATGCACTTGTTCAGAATGTAGCTGTTCTTAGAGTCACCATCATATGCATTAGACCTCAGTCTAATGCCAGGAGCCACTGTTGATGATAATTCTTGCAGGTAAATCACTGGATATTATATACATGCACAGAAGCATATAAGAAATGGTATATATTGTAGAGAATGCATTGTAAGGAAGGATACAGAGCTGCTGTAACTGGATTTTCAGGATACTAATGGATTTACTTTTTTCAATAAAAGTTAAATGCATTAACTTGTTTATATCCAAGACTGGTGAGTAAGGAAGTGGTGTGAAGAAGAGGGAAGTTCTCATTATATTAGAAGTATTGGTTCAAATATATTAACCGACTGTTATGTCTCTTGCAGAGTTTGAACCAGAATATTACCATCAGCTTTTTGACTGGATTTTATGAAAAGGGATGTCAAAACAAACTGGTTTTCTCCCCACTGGCTACTTTGGAGCAGTCCTAATTGACTATTAAAAAGATTCTACAATAAACATAGATTTTTGCTGTATAAATGTATAAATGCTTGCATTATTAAACATCACTTAGCCAATAAGTTCATCATATTTAGTTGTTTTCTTATTTACAATGAGGGGGAGAGGAGGAGAGGAGGAGAGGGGGAG
This sequence comes from Ascaphus truei, assembly GCF_040206685.1. Lineage (NCBI taxonomy): Eukaryota > Metazoa > Chordata > Amphibia > Anura > Ascaphidae > Ascaphus > Ascaphus truei. The sequence goes on along the minus strand of NC_134489.1, from coordinate 87,258,663 downwards.
AGGAAGAGAGGGAGGGAGAGGGAGAGAGAGTATTGACACCTCTATGATGGATTATGGGCAATAAATGGGTCAAAAATAGTCCAGTGCTCTTATGAAGGCAATAAACAGAGAATAATAGTCCTTGGATCAATCTGTACTTTGTCTGGTACTACACAGCAGATTTCAGAGCACTTTAGGAGAGAACTAATCAATCTTTAAATTGTTAAAGAATGTCAATTCACACAGAAGATCAGAACAACTGTGACCAGACTCGAGGATACATTCTTACTGTGTTTTGTTATTAACAAGACTAGCCATCCTGTATTTTGTCATTTCAACACCTGTCATTTCAATATGTAAAGCATATTAAAGCAATATAGCTACAATACACACTGTACATTATGAGGTTTTCTGAAACATACAGTCAATATTTAGTATATCATTTGATGATTAAGGGTATATATCAAAAAAAGCATAAACAATAAAGGGATTATTTTTATTAAACAATAATAGCTATTAAAAATAATGTAATTTTGCTTTCTAATTTGATCAGGTAATAGTTTTAAATACTGCTTTTCATTACTATAGGCTCAGAAACATTGTTTGCATGTAACTGTGAAGGGCCGAGTTTTCAAATAAATGAATCTGTGCTACCATCTTAATTGGATCCAGTATGAACAATCTGGATCTCTTTCCGCATGCGCCTAATGTCCACTTCTGGCCTTCTAGTGTTCATAGAAATGCAGGACTAATCAGAACCAAAATGTACTACAATGGGAACAGAAAACAAGGAATGGATCAAAACCTCATGACATAAATACTGTCAAATTTAAACTCAAAGGCTGCCTGATTTCCAGTGATTACGGCTTAATCCAAGTACACTGGCGACACACTTTATTCGAGCTTGGCTAGTCCCACGAATTCGGGTATACCCGGGTGTATTGAGGTTTGTGACTGTTTTCTGCCCGAGTACATTGAGTTATTTTCCAAGCAGGGATTGAAGCATTTTATTCCCGCTGGCTGCAATACTGCACAGTATATATATATAAACTGCATTACAATTCATGAATTTATGCCATCTGGTAGACACGCGAAGCATTGCAGCCTATTAAATCCTAATCATTATCATTTAACAGATCAGCCGCCCATCAGCCAGGCATGAACCCAGGCTGGGAAGGCAAATGCAACGGGGCTTGTCAGAGGTTAGGAGTGGCGCATTCCAGGTATCTGCCAGGTACTTACCGGGTATTTGCTCGAATAAAGTGTGTCGGTGCAGTAAGTGAGAGGCCTAATCTCTCCTGTCATAGCAGAAACACCATTGGGGTTAGTCTGGACAAACACTGATTTTTTTGTCTTCTGGCATTACCACTGTATTTATTTATTTATTTCAACTTTCTTTAGAGCTTGCTAACCTTATGTACAAGAAAAAAATAAGACAGGGAGATATATCCATGCTACAATGAAACTATGTATGTATGTGTGTTTTCTTGCAAGTTAAAAAACAAACACACATCTATTAAATGGCCCAATGATTACAACTCTTCACATTGAATATCTGAATATTCTTTGGGTACGGCTTATCATGGTAGGATTTTATTTATTAGCTATATGGAGCAAAGATTTAATCCCCATGATTTTCTCTACTGTGCATGTCTTTCACCAGTCCCCAAAGCTGCTTCATTCGCCTCTATTTTCACATTTCGTACAGCGGTTGGGCTGCAGATAAGGATTCTGGGTAGTGACATGTACATGAACACACGGTAGCCATTTGTCTTTTACCTTTCCTAGCCCTTTTATTACATGAATTCCCTAGAGCAGGGGTGCTCAACTCCAGTCCTCACCCCCCCCCCTTCAAAAGGTCAGGTTTTCAGCACATGTGGCTCAATCAGTTCCATCTTCAGCACTGTTGGCTCAATCAGCCCCTGCTTCAGCACATGTGGCTCAGCCAATTCCTGTTTCAGCAAAGTTGGCTCAATCGGTCCCTGCTTCAGAAAAAGTGGCTCAATCACTCCCTTCTTCAGCAGTTGGCTCAATCAGTCCCTGCTTCAGCTGAAGCTGGGATATCCTGAAAACGTGACATGTTGGGGGTGGGGGGGCTGAGGACTGGAGTTGAGCACCCCTGCCCTAGAGCTTTGGCCAACTGCACTAAACATACAGTTTGAGCTTTTGCTGCTGCATTTCTTTACAGTCAAGCCTGGGTCAGGAAAGATAAGCTAAGCAACACGCACTCTGAAATAAGAAACTGCTCACCAGCAGGTTTACGCAGATTCTCAGTGACACACGGGATCTGGCGGTTCTGTCATCTTTACATTCAAAACAAAATATGTGAAAATATTGCCATTTCAAATGTAGTGTATTATTTAATTCTTATTATGTTTTCAAATGTAGACATAAAGGTTCAATAATAGCAGGGCCTGTTATATGCATCACTACACTATAAATTGTGAGGTAACCAGTCATTTATTTACCTATGTCACATTTTGAATCTTATAACATATTGATACACGCACTGTTATAGTCATAGAGTAGTGACTTGCTATGTAAATAATAATACAAATGGGCATACCCAGACATATAGACACACATACACAGAAACAGTTACATTAAAATATACACAGATAAACACATTTGGGATTTGTTCAGACATTCTCACAGACCCCATTCCCAGGAAACAATATCTGTGTCAAACATTGTCTGGGTTTGCCTCTCTTCCCTTAAAGCTGCCGTTCAAGCTGTCGTTTAAAAAACCCCAAAAAATGATAAGTGATACCTAAGTTGCTGATCGATCCATTCTCCTGTAATCGATTGCTGAAGATTTGGCTCGGGGTTCACTAAATGCATCCTGGGTCCTCTTCTGCTGCACTGACAGCCAAAGTTCTGTGAGGAAGATCATGTGACCAGGCAGGCACTTGATTCAATTGGTTCACTGCTAGAGAGGGCAGGGCTCAAAAAAGGTGATGCTGTTTCAGAAGGGGAGGGGGAGGTGACTTTGTAAATGGTTGCTACATTAGAATACATTGAAAATGTCTTTAAAAAGTATCTTCAGAGGCGCATGCGCGATGACGAGGAGAGTAGCAGCCTAAGCTTAGAGCTCCCGCACCCGCCACATAAAACAACGACAGACCAACATTTAAAAATCATTTTTCCCGACAATAAACACTACGCACGAACAGGGGAACACATCAGGATGGCCCCACAACCTACCAAAAAAAAATCTACCGGCGACATGCGCAAGTATGTGAGCCGAGCCGCAACGCGGGGGGCCGAGGCTGAAATGGCGCCGGGCTCCATAGCGGGATCCGACTCCGATCGGGAGGAGGAGAGAGAGGACGCGGCAGGCCAGCTCCCGGTACGAAGATGCGACTTCGACCGGCTCTATGCTAATATGAAGTCGCTCTTCCGTGCCGAAATACAAGAGCTCAAACAAGAAATCCAAGGCCTGGGAGAACGCACTGGGGCATTAGAAGACAGCATGGCGGCCTCCAACACTGCAGCGAGAAAGGCGGAGAAGAGAGCTAACCACCTGCAGGCGCAAATAGCGGAGTTGGCTGAGCGGCAGGAAGACGCGGAGAACAGAGACCGCAGAAGCAACCTCCGCATTAGAGGCATCTCTGAAGACGTGGTGGATATTAAAGACTTTATAACCCGCTGGTTGTCTGTGTTGTTACCGGGGGTACCTGCGTTAGAGCTGGCAATGGACCGTTGCCACCGGGCCCTCCGGAGTAGGCCAGTGGCCCCCGACCACCCTAGAGACATTATCGCCAGGATGCACTATTATAGCACCCGAGAAGCTGTGCTCCAATCAGCCCGGGGCCCCGAGGCATGCAGTTTCGAAGGCACAGCCATCCAACTATACCAGGACCTCTCCCCTATTACCCTGTCTCGCCGTAAGAAGCTCCAACCAGTTACGAAAATACTGCGGGACAGGGCAGTAAGATACAGGTGGACCTTCCCATTTGGACTACTGGTCCTGCGGAATGGGAAGGCCATCTCGATGAAGGAGCCGGAGGAAGCCCCAGAGTTCCTCCGCAACCTAGGTCTGGAGGACGGCCCTATCTCCAATAACAGCAGGGAGCGGAGTCCACCTGCTGAGTGGCAAAAATCCCCGAGCCCCAAAAATCGCAAGACCCGGGCGACGGAGGAGGAGGCGTAGAGTGGCGCCCTAAAGGACAAAGTCGAGTTGGCCACAGTTAGGCCCTAGTTTTTCCCTGACCCTCACCAGAACTACCCTGAAAAAGTGCACGAAATGCACTGCAGACGTCCCAGCACTGACCGGAGATCTCTGGACAACTGCTCCTAAAAGAAGAATAATAGACGAGGAGCCTCCTACCTGAAGTGCCGGTTGTAACGAGGGAAAAGAATTCCAGGAAATCCCCGTGACACGCAAGACCAAGAAGATGGCGCCGCCAGACCGCATGGAGGGATCACCAGCAACTACCGGAAGTGAAGGTCGTTTGGCGGGAAGAGCCCACGAGGAGACATCCGCTTCCCCCGACGTCCGGCGACTCAATGATGGCACCCGGAAGGACGTCACCGGAAGCAGCAAGACGGCTATCTTGGATGGGGCACACCCGACCGGACACAGGAAATCCCGCGATGCTCCGGCCTCCGGATGCCAGTTGCCACCGGAACTGGATGTGCAGTCCTGGCAGGGATAGAGATAGGACTATAGCGGCAACAGCCGATCTCTCCCTCGCCCTTCCCCTCCCCTTCCCTTCCCCGGCTGTAAATGATGAGGTGGAAACCGGGAGCGCTTGGCTACTTATGGCTACAAGCTACTTGCCCACACGCACACACCCCCCCCCACGTTCAAACTCCCCAGCTACTTGCCCACACCCCCCCCCCCACGTCCAAACCCACCAGCTACTTGCCCACATGCCACCCCCCCCCCTCCTGCCTCCCCCCCTTGCCCCCCCCCCCCCCTCCTGTGCATTAAGTCAATGCAAGAAGCATGAGCACTCAGCTCTACAACAATCTCAGACAAACGCACTAGACATACAGACCAAGGTTGCGGCTACCCCCCCCCCTCCCCCCCCTCCCCCCCCTCTCCCCCCCCTCCCCCCCCTCTCCCCCCCCCTCTCCCCTCTCCCCCCCCCCTCTCCCCCCCTCCCCCCCCCTCTCCCCCCCCTCCCCCCCCTCTCCCCCCCCCCCTCCTCCCCCCCCTCCCCCCCCCTCTCCCCCCCCCTCTCCCCCCCCTCCCCCCCCCCCACACCCTCCCCCCCCCCCTCCCCCCACCCCCCCCCAGTTCTCCCCCCCCCCACACCGCACTCCCCCCCCCCACCGCCCTCCCCCCCCCCCACAGCCATGTGTAATATACAATATATAATAGGCACAATGACACCAAACCAACAGCATCCTTTGATAGGCACATACAGGTTACCCTAAACAACTGGCAATGGGGCCAAGATAATATCCAGGCGAGCAGACACAAAGCTGAGGCACAAAGAGCTGACCGAGGATGCAGCAGTTATAGGATTAGAGTGCGAATTAACAGGGAGACTGAAAGTTTCCGCAGCCAAGGGGACAGCGAGGGCATAAGGGAAAAAATGTTGTGAAGTTGTTGTTTACCATGCTATTAAAAAGAAAGTTATTTGTTCAAAGGCGGAGGCGGGAAGCGCTACGCCCGCCATTGACATGGGACTCCAAGCGGGATCCTGGGTCTTAGCCCCAGGGAGACCCGCACAAGACCCCACTGGGCCGGTACATCTGGGTCGAGAGCCCACCCCCACAGGGGGAGGTGGGGTGCCTAGGTCCGGACCCCAAGAAGGGGCAGTTATGGTACCCTGGGAGGACTACTCTCATAGGGTCACCAAATGTTTATGTCATTACTTCTTTGTTATGTGTTCTACCCCTATGTTTGCTCCCTTCTGTTTCCCCCGCTCCCAGGCCAAAGACACACGAAGACACACTCTGGGCTCCAGACGTCCTTGGACAACTCGACAACACGGGTCCATCATCCAGACCGCCACCGTTAAGAGTCTCACAAACAGCACAAATGGGTAGGGACCTCACAATCATATCCCATAATGTGAAGGGGTTTAACAGCCCTCAGAAACGCCGACTGGCCATGACTGACTATAGACGACTAAACCCGGACATTATCATGTTACAAGAAACACACTTCTCCCGACGCCACTCCCCTAAGTATATTGACAGTAGATATCAGACCTGGGTGTCTGCCGCAGCAAATAAAAATAAGAGAGGAGTCGCAATTCTATTGCACAACCGCCTATCATTGGATATAACCATCACAAAGAGGGATGCTAACGGTCGGTTCTTAATAGTGGTTGGGACCATCGGTGGCCAGCCACTCACTGTAGCAAATGTATATGCCCCCAGCGACCGCACAGACTCCTTCTTTGACCGTTTTTTCAAGACCCTTCAGAGAATAGCACAGGGTGCTATAATTTTAGGTGGGGACTTTAATCAGACTCTCGACCCTCACACGGACAGATGCACTGTAGGCGGACTGAGAAATCCACAGGGTAGAGCTGCCTGGATCAAGGGCCTCCGGGCCAACAACCTGGTTGATATCTGGCGCGAGCAACACCCAGGGGAAAGAGAATACACATTTTACTCCCACCCACATGACCGCTATAGCAGGATAGACTACCTCTTTGTGACCAACAGAATGGTCTCGCAGATCGCCCACACGGGAATCCATGATATTTCATGGTCAGATCATGCACCAGTAGAGCTGCGGTGCACAGATTACGTGCTTGACAGGCCCGGAGCGACATGGAAACTCAATGAGTATCTAATTAAAATCCCTGAGGTGGCACAATCAATAGAGGGAAAAATCAGGACATATTTTGACGAGAACACGGGTAGCGTGGCATCTCAGTCTATCCTATGGGAGGCCCATAAGGCGACACTCAGAGGAGAACTCATAGGGATTGCTAGTAGGCGGAAGAAAGAAAGGGAAAAAAAGATTCACACTTTACAATCAGACCTAAAAACCCTCTCCGCCCTACACAAACAAAATAAACAAGCCCAAACCCTTAAGGCATGGCTAGACACCAAGACGCAACTAAATTTACTGATGGCCTCCCGAGCTGAGAAGGAGCTGACCTGGTCTAAACGGAAATTCTATGAACGTGCCAACAAGCCAGATACCCCGCTTGCCCGTAAACTCCAGAATAGGAGTAATAACTTCCACATACAGTCAATTCGAACTAATAAAGGTGGCCTCACTTCTGACCCTAAACAAATTGTCGAAGAGTTCAAAACATACTATGAGACCCTATATGATGGGGCGAAGGTCTCCCATTGCGAGACCACTCATAGACAGCTGAAGACGTTTCTGAAAGAGGCAAATTTGCCCAGATTGAGCAGATTGGAAAGGGACGCGCTGCAGGTGGATTTCTCATGTGAGGAAATATCTGAGGTAATCAAATCACTGAAGTCATCGAAGGCCCCAGGCCCCGATGGTTTCTCTAACTTATATTACAAAAAATTTCGGAAATTATTAGTCCCTCACCTGACTAGGCTATACAACTCATTCTTAGATGAGGCCCCTATACCGAGCCAAATGCTCCAAGCGTCCATATCAGTGATCCCCAAACCAGGGAAGGACCCAGCTGACTGTAAGAGCTATAGGCCAATATCACTAATCAATTCAGATACTAAATTTTTTTCCAAACTATTGGCAAACCGCTTAAACACGGTAATGCCCAAGCTGGTCCACCCAGATCAAGTAGGGTTCATCTGCGGGAGGCAAGCGGCTGATAATACTAGACGGATCATAGACTTAATAGATTTGGCCCAGAAACAGAATAGCCCGTCTATGGCACTTAGCTTAGATGCCGAAAAAGCCTTTGACCGAATTGATTGGCCCTACCTTAAAGAGACGCTTGGGGAGTTCGGCGTGGGAGGGAGAATGCTGAGCGCCATTCTAGCTCTGTATCATGAACCGAGGGCGAGGGTCCGGCACCAGGGCTTCCCCTCGGAGGAGTTCCCGATACAGAGTGGCACCAGACAGGGTTGCCCCCTGTCCCCTCTACTATTCGCGCTATGCATAGAGCCCTTGGCGGCACATATTCGTAATAACCCAGATATAACAGGTATCCAAATTCACGACCAGTCACACAAAGTGGCCCTGTATGCGGACGACATTATCTTAATGTTAACAAAGCCCCTTACCTCCCTGCCAAACGTCTTCAGCCTGCTAGACAAATTTAATAAGATCTCGGGGTTCAAAATTAACCAAACTAAGTCAGAAGCTCTAAATTTAAACCTGCCAAAGGCTACCGCAAAAATTGATAGAACTAAATTTTAACTTCAAATGGCAAGCCTCCTCGATTAAATACCTAGGGGTAAATATCACCAAAGAATATAGCGCCTTATATAAAGCCAATTACCCCAGACTGATAAGGACCCTGATGGAGGATCTCAGACTCTGGTCAGGCTATGCAATCTCCTGGATCGGCAGGATCCAATGCCTTAAAATGAACCTCCTCCCCAGAATCCTGTACCTATTTCAGACACTTCCGGTGCAGGTGGTCAGGGCTGACATCCTCCGCTTGCAGTCCTCAATGGTGAAATTTGTCTGGGGTAATAAGAAGCCCCGTATCAAAGCTAGTATATTAATTCGCCCAACTCTAAGAGGAGGACTAGGGGTACCTTGCTTGATGGCCTACTTCCGTGCAGCACAATTGACTCAAATCGTACAGTGGCACTTGCCGACGGTTCTCCGAAGGTGGGTAGAACTGGAACGTGAATGTAGCTCCCCGGTGGAGTTACAGGACTTAATCTGGCTTCCACAGAGAGTACAAAAATCCCTAGGGATACCGCTTGCAACTATGAGGAGCTCGTTGGCAGTTTGGAGGGACACCAGACTTAGATGTGCGCTCACCACCCAGCACACTTATATGACCCCGTTTGTAGGGAACCCTGATTTCGCTCCGGGCATGCCGGGTGGACACCTGGGGGCCTGGAAAACGAAGGGCCTCACGAGGCTTCTACATCTGAAAGGTAGCCCACTATTAAAATCATTCGACCAAATTAAATCTGAAACGGGGATACCAAATTCCGAATTCTTTAGATACCTTCAGATTAGAGCCTTCTATAACAAAATCCCTAAACGCCCGAAGCGTACCAATTTTGAGCAGCTGTGTTCTAGAGGAACGGACACCTCGGGACTTACTTCTACGATCTACAGAGCGGTAGTCTGCCCTGAGACCACAGACGATACCAAACTGACTTATAGACAGGCATGGGAAAACGACTTAGGGGAGACCCTAGAAGACGAAGACTGGGACACAATAGTGCTGGCGGCGGCCAAAAGCTCGATCTGCACGACCCTGAAGGAGAACGCATATAAAGTCCTCATGAGGTGGTACCTCACCCCAATCCGATTAGCAAAGTTTGTGAAAGGTTACCCCCCATTGTGTCCCAAACAATGTGGGGAACAAGCAGACTTGCTGCACATGCTGTGGGGTTGCACCAAAGTGGCACCTTTATGGGAGGAAATCCAAAATTGGCTGGCGAGAATTCTCGGAAGACCGGTCCCCCTGGACCCCTGGCTGTTCCTGCTGGGCAGGCGCAGGCGGGGGCTAGGCAGACCGGCACAAAAACTGATTGCACATTTTGCAACAGCCATGAGGTGCGAACTCGCGGCATTGTGGAAGCAACCAGACTTACCCACGATGATGAAAATTCGGAACAGAATTTGGTATGTTTGCCGGATGGAACAATTGACGAGTCTGGTCAATGACACCGGCACAAATTTTCTAAAAGTATGGGCCCCTTGGCTAGACCAATCTGACATTCCTGGGGTGAGTGCCACCAATATTCTGCAGTGATAATAGAAGATGCGCTCTCCTTTCGGGGCAGTGGCACAGACAACGACAGGTTAGAACACTGATAGGGCAGACACGCGATGACCACGCGGAGACGGACAGTCGGCTCCCTCGAAACAACCACAGTGCCGGTGGCTCAAAAGCACAATCTGGAGACACATTCCATCTGGCCGTCCTGAATGGCCGTCTTACCTGGGCGCCCCCCCCCCTCTCCCTCCCCCCCCCCCCCTTTTTTTTTTTTTTCTTTTCCCTAAGTCTGTCCTGTACGTCTTGTAAGTCTTTAATTTTATTTCTCCCGCAGTTGATGCTGTAAAGTGAAATGTTGGGCTCAGGGGCACTCATATAAGATAGCGGGTTGTCAGATATTGTATGTCCTGTACCTTGACCCAATAAAGAAATTTTTTGTTGAAAAAAAAAAAGTATCTTCAGTGATATGTGGTTTGACTCTGAACAAAACATTATAGCAGTCCCGGAAAGATCTTCTGTATTCCACCAAGGTATTGAATATTGTATATATTATATGCACACTCCAGTGTGGAAAAGATTATAAATGCAATTAAGTTTCTTATTTTCTCCTTTTTCTGTCTTTTAGCATTTGATAGTGTTCAGCTTGTTGTTTCTGTATTGTATTAAAGTGCTATTATTCATGTCTGCACTAATATAAAGTTATTGTACGTATGTTTATACATGTCTGTAAAATATGAGTAACATGCTACCCTTTTATTTACTGTTCCCCTTCCCTTCTGTCTTTTGTGCAGGTATTCAATATATTTGTCTGAAATGTGTCAGTGTGTTTATGTGTATGTGTTTGAATATGTTTATGCATTTTAATGTATGTGTGTCTCTATTTTTGTGAACATGTGTCTGCGTGGGTGCTGTATGTGACAAAAAAAATCAACATCACCTTTTGCAGGAAAAACCCAATGATGCCATAAAAGATTGATTCTTTTGTGTCTTCAGCCTTTATTAAGTTATCTTGTTGGCAATAAATTAGTTTGTTTAGAAATCCGTGGATCCCTGTTCCTTTACCCGTCATTATATTTTGGATTATCACAGAGAGTCCTGAACCAGACGCACCGGTATTTGTATCCTTTGTTCATTTTTTTGACAGTGTGCAGCATTCTCCCTTTATTCACTCAGCCATTATTATACATTCAAAGAAAACTTTACTTCAACTCTCCATAGTGATTTCCCTGTGTGTTACCATTTTTTTTAAACTTTTGGTTAACCATTTTTAGTGATTGGTGGGCACAGATTAATTTGGGCTTGAAGAACGGTATTAGCTTTCTTTTAATGTTTGTGTTCCTTTATGATTTCCCTTGTGATGTGCTTGGTTTCTTGCATGGAAAAATGTTTCCACTTGAAGGTTAAGAAATTAGACATTAGGTTAACGTAGCATCTGCTGCTTAATTTGAAAAATTTGCATTGTAGAGCGATTCTCTGTTTGTACTGGAGCACCCTGAACATATCTTCTTGTAGGGGCTTGTAATTAAAGTACATTATAAAAAGGTTGCAATTTTCTTTTATACCATATAAGAAATAGATATGAGTCCCGTATTGAGAAACGTTTATATTACCATTTTACCGTAAATGACACACCCAGGCCCACTGACTCAAATCCAGGCAGATGTAAAAAGGGATTCTTTTATTGAGCATTCACT